>NC_070581.1:8605731-8885731 GCF_027409825.1 Scomber japonicus | reverse complement strand
AATAGCAACCCCTTTTCACACTAATCATTTCATTAACTGTGATTATAAGATAATAATAAATAATTCAAACAAGTATTGTTCCTGGCACTGTGTGGGTTCTAACAATTTGAACAAGATTTTACATACAATTATATGCAAATTACACTTGATGGGGTTTGAGGACTGATTTTTTTATATATTTTTTAAGAGTGAAGTTTTTAGATTTATATTGTTTAAAACAACTTTAAACTTATACAAAATATGATTTAGGGGTTTTAATGTTAAGGAGACAAAAATTGATGGAAAATATAACGATTATGGCGTATCACTGGGGAGCTGCATCTAAAAGCTTGTCTCAGCACAGATCACCAGCATATATACAGTATAGATGGATGGTATAGTGAAAGAGAAAGAGAAGTGTCATGATGCTCTGTGTGATTCAGGGCTGACTTTCTCTGGTAACTGAGAAAACTGCAAAGCCTGTCCAAGTACACACACACACACACACACACACACACACACACATAGACATCACCCCTGAGACCACACCAGGTCATTTCATGCCATGGGTCCGCAACGATTCCTCAGAGCCAACAGATTTTTAAGAGAGATAGATGAACTCAAGTCTTATCAGACGAACAGATGTCCCATGGAGAACTATGGGTAATTGCAGTGGGCGCACAACTCGCATCACTCCCCCTCTGTGTGTGCATGTGTGTGTGTGTATGTGTGTGTGTGTGTGTGTGTGTAAAGGAGGATGAGCAGGAGAGAAACATTTGGAACTGTCTTATGTTATGACAGATAAATCAATCCAAATAATCAATTCAGTAAGATTCAATTGCATTAGCGGAAAATTCTATCTTCTATTTGTAAGCTGCTCAAGCAATGTTAACAACCACAATGATAAAGGCATACCATTTGGAGTTAAAGGGAGAAAGGGAGAGCGGAGACAAAGACTGGGAGAGGTTGGCTCAGCATGTTAGGGTTTGGGGTCAAAGTGATTGAAGATATGAATATAATTATTAACAAGATTTTCATGTTCAGGTTTCCTGGTTTAGAAGCAAGACTCTCCTTCTGACTCTTCCTGTGATAAACACTGACTGTCATGTATCTATACTGTGTACCTGGTGTGAATCAGTGCTGCAGCAGCAACTACATCCTGTTCTTTTCCAGATGCTGAACTGTGTACATGAACACTGTCACTACCTTAACTTCCAACTGAGGTGAATGAACTGCCAAAAGCTTCAGAGAAGGAATAAAGTCAACAAGTCCTGAGATTAGTGGTTATTCATTCCAACTGAAAAACTAAATAAAAAACTGATGCAGATGGCTTGAAAAAGACAATATTCTACAAAGAACTGCAAATGAGGGCTTAACTAGAGGTCCTGGAAACGTTTTAACTGCTTTTACAGAGTTTCTCAACTTTGGGGTCCAATATTCAATCAACATTTTTTATATTATATATACAAATGAACTAGATTGTCATTTGTCATTTGTCAGAGTGCTATGCCACAGGATTTAATACACTTCCATGAAGTTGGGAAACATGCAGACAGAGTTTTTTAAAGAATTGTCAAAATATAAGCAGAAGAGTCCTGACTTTTATTCCCTAGTGTGGCTCAAAAAGCTGGATCCGAAATTTTCCATAATGCAAGTCAATAGTGTAGCTCATTAGAATAGAATAAAAAGCCTTTATTAACAATGGATTAAGGAGTGCTACTCCTGGTTGGTGCTTAATGTAAAACAGTACAACAGTCTCAACTGCTGTACAATAAATAAAGATGGAGTATGCACTGGAGTAATATGAAATATTGCACATAAATAAATAAGATTATGACCCAAATCACAAGAATGAGATGATATTATTGCAATTTATGAGAGTAAATACTGAGTTGCAGACACTTCTCTCTGCAGACCTTCTAGTATAAATCTGGTGTCTCCAAGTCTAAGATGAGGTTATCCTGATTACATCACTATCAAACCTGGCCAAGCTCCACAGAAAACTGGTTTTGCAGGTTAAGTGGTTCTCAAACAAGTTAAGTGAACTTAATGTGAAAAATCAAGCGCAATTGTTAATTAATGAAGTTAATTCATAGAATATTCTGTAATGCCATGTGAGCAGATGTTGCAGTAAAAGCAGTTTTGAAAACCTGTGGATATTTAGCACCAACATTAAATTGTGCCATCTGTTAATGTCAACAGCTGTTACCTGCAGTGTTTGGACACATTTCAAATGAAAACAGTTTGCAAAGCTTGTGTAATGTGATTTTTTACTGTATCATGACAAATGCTGGTTCCTCCTCCAAGACACACTTTGACAATTTGTCACATCTATTTAAATCTATTCTCTGTAGGATCACTGATTCCCTGTGCAGTAGCAGTCCTCAGGGTTTGGTTTCAAATGAACAAAGGTGCTGAAGGAGGTACAGGAAGAATAAGATTTTGAAAAAATGTTTATTATTTAGAGAAAAAGAAAAAAAAGTTTGGAGTCTGTGACATCATGTTTTTTTTTTGGTTTCTTTTTTTCTTTTTTTTTGGAATTAGTGTGGATTAGTAATACCTGACTGCAGTTCTCTAAAGTGATTTAATTCCCTGATGTCATTACGCTGGCATCAAGTGTTGATTTGCTTTGTAGTGCTTTGTTCTTGTTCAGAGAGCTGTTTGTTCATCAGCTTTTCTGCAGCCAGTTTCAACCAAAACCTGTTTTCTTTGTGTGTGTGTGTGTGTGTGTGTGTGTGTGTGTGTGTGTGTGTGTGTGTGTGTGTGTGTGTGTGTGTGTGTGTGTGTGTGTGTGTGTGTGTGTGTGTGTGTGTCAGTCTTTATCTAAGTTGTTGCTAATAAAGTTGTACCAATTCCAGGTCTGAGCAAACTTTGAAAAGAGAAAAGAAAATTAGCATGACTGCCCGCAGACCAGTTCTTTTTCTTTTTTTTATACCTATTATCCACCATCCAATACTTCATATTGCGGTGGAGCTATATAGTTTATATGTGGCAAATGCAATTTGACTCTCAGCGACAGTGATATTCTAAAATAATCCCTGCTGCAGAATCAATCGAAAGCTAGGTATAGCTAAGAAAACATAAAAAATCCCATTGCACATACACTATATTATTAAAAATTACTCTCCACTTTAAAAAAGGTAGATATGCAATCACATATATGGCTCTCTCTAGATCACACTGATAAAGAGACCAGGGTTGGCTTTCAGTGGACCCAATATACTTTGATTTACCTGCAGTCATTTTAAAAGGGGAGCACAATATTCCCCCTAATGTGAATTGAAAAGCACTGGAGGAGAAAATCATTTCATCACTCTATCTATGATGGTGTCAGCAGAGGGAGCGAGAATTGACTAAAATGTGTGTGTGTATGTGTGTGCGTGCGTGCATCGTTTTCAGTGGATCCACAGAGGATAAATGATTACCTCTGCTAAGATGGAGCTTTGAGCTGAAGAGACTGTGTGATGCTGTGATATTGAAGGCCTAGTGTGAATCCTATCGACCACAGTGCATCACCACCCGCACAGCCCGCATTCATATAGACCTTCTAGCTATACCCTGAGTGCACAGTGTCACAGCAGCACACTCTTAATAATGAGTTGTGCTCCCTTATGCACAATTTGTAGTTTAAGTGCTTTGAGACTTCCTTTGCATCTCCTCTGTCAGAATGGTGAACTGAGAGGCAATTTCCATTTTTTTGGTCTTTTTCTATGGTTTTTACATTTCCATTATGTGATGTGTGTCCCACTGGGTAAAGAGCAGGATTGCTGGACAGATTGTGAACAATTTGAGGAGAAAACAAATGCAAGCTTTAAAATCATTACCTACTAATTCACTGTCCAACTCTTTGGTTTACTTTGATTTAGGTGACAATTGTGCCTGTACATTTATTGATTGGAATTGTGTTCACTCCCCGCATCAACAAAACAAAGATCCACAATCTTAACAATGAAGCAAAACAAGAAATGGAGACAAAATAAAATGAATAAAACAAAGAAACATAAAAAGCAAACATAACATACCATAACAACACAATTGGAAAGTGGAATTTCTGGTGTTCCAACCTTTGATTTCTCCTCCAAGAAAGTGGTTTAGATCATTATTTCCCAATTGGTGGGTTGTAGTCCCATCCCAAGTGCTTCATGAGCATCTGGGTCAACTTAGTCAACAACAGAATACAAAAATACTTTGAATTGGTGCGAATTTCCAGAACAATGCTGTCATCTTGAGGCACCACTTCCTGCTAGCAATGTTATCACATGCAACCTATCAGTGTTGACTTAATAGGTCATGTGACCCTCACCTTGAACATCTGTCGACTGTAGCCTTTCAAGAGACAGAAGAAGTTTGCTCAACAACAGGCTGAACAAAGAGACACAGATTATACTCACTGAATACAAAAAAGAAGAAAGAAAAAAAAAAAGGTTTTATGTAGTGGAGTACTAGCCTGGCTTGAAACCTAACTTTTCTTATGGTTATCGTATCAGTGCAATTTCTGTATTTCCCTGTTCTGTATTATGCTGTAAAGATAAAGAAAGTTTTAGTAGTGGGTCCTAGTAGTGTGCATTTTTTTTTAATTAAGGCTGAATTAGTTGTAACTGCTGTTGCAATGCTTTTTTTATGTGTAAGCCCTAATTGCATTCTTGCTGCAATGCTTCTCAGTTGTCTTTCAGTGAAGGGTTAGTAGTAATAGTGGTTAGCTCTATCTCATCACAACAAGCAGGTTGAGTTTGAATCCACTGACAGGTGAAATGGACGAATATGAATGTACAGCCACTGGTTTAGATACTATGCAGATTAATGAAGACACTTCCATTGATCTCTTATGTGGATGATATTGTGGGTGAGTTGCTCTCTCTCCAGGAAATGGGACATGAGTGAGTGTGTATCTGGATGAGGGAGCAGGGATTGCATGTGTGCTCTTTTTTGTCATGCCAGCCTGGTTTCTGTTCCAACCTCACGTTCTCTACTGATGGTGAAGGCTCCAGTGGTAGGTCACGGTACTAGAAATCTATTGAAATTCACCAAATATACTTAAGAAACATTGCACTGACCTGCATTATTATAGAGACACAGGCCATTCTCCACTGAAAGTTTTCTGTGCTTCATGAACATTGTCTCGGTGGCATCTCATTGGCACTATAGCAAGGTCACATCCCACATTACACTATAAACATGAAACCTGGTTAAACATTGAAATAGCTCCACAATACAGGCAGCTTTAATTAAATACAGAGAGGAACTTTTAATGTTCACCTTCATTTAGACCACTGAATGATGTCAAATGTATCAGCCACAACTGATTCAAGCACACCCATGTTGCAATTTGCTTTAAATGTTGTATTTCTGCAGAGCTCCAGGCAAATGTCGATTCCTAAAATTAAATTAGATTCAACAATAGACTTCTTTAAACACATTGAGAAATATCTGTGAAGGAGGTGAGAGAAATCTGTGTCTCATTAAAATGAATTTAACTGAGACCAGAGTTAAGCCCTGCATGTAGAATCAGGAGTATCTATGAATCTATCTGGTTATATATATACTATAGATGCAGGACAGGATGCAGTAGAGTCCATATCGTGAGTGTGCACTCTCATCAGAAAAGTGCCCTAGGCGACAATCATTTCAAAAGGTTTAGTGACCAAACAAGATGCTCCACAAGTATCTCTCTACTGATGTTACTATAGCAACCCAGTCCACTGCAGAGTGTGATTGTGCATCTGTATGTCTCTGTAGTAGTGTGAGTGTATATATATACCAAGTGCCTCTATGTCTGTGTACTTCTACATAGGATCATACCACACTGTACTGTGTGTGTGTGTGTGTGTGTGTGTGTGTGTGTGTGTGTGTGTGTGTGTGTGTGTGTGTGTGTGTGTGTGTGTGTGTGTGTGTGTGCGTGTGTGTGTGTGTGTGTTTACAGTCATCCTGAATCCTGGTGCTTCTATTACAGCTTTCATCTGTCACAACAACGAGAAGCATGGCATTTGGGGTGTGTGAAGGTGTGGACATCTTACTGATGCTGTATTGGAGCTGCAGAATCCTTTCCACTCTGTGAAGAAAAAAAAGAGGGGGGGGGGCAAAGGAACAAAAGTGAAAGGGAGGAAAGTGTGCAGGGAAGAAAATATTAGTTATTCAGCTGAAAATTGCCAGCCCCCCACTCCTTCCTTCCTGTTTGTGGAAGCATATTTCCAGTTAATTTCTTCATAGACATTTCAGAAAATTCAATAATCCTTTCAGAATGTACTGAATAGCAGACCAAATGTAAATATGATATAACTGGTGTAAGAATTACAAAGAAGAAAAGACAAGACAAAAAGTTTAACATTGAAGAAAGTAAACACACTTTTAAAATGCAGTAATCTGGTGAGAGAGTATGGTAACTCAACACACAAACACACACACAGAGTGCAGCATTGCTACATGCGAGTTAAGTTAATGGTTGTTGATGAATCAGAAGTCTCCCACATCACACTGAATAATTATTTTAGAGATGAAAATGTCTGAAAGTGTCTTGAGTCTTTGCTCTTAAAACTTTTCTACTGCACTTCAAAATGCTGTACTATGACTGTGTTTTAGTAATGAGGGCACAAACAAATTAATTTCTAATTACTCTAGTAGTTTAACAGTTTAATGACAAAAAACATTCCTGTTGTTTGAAATCTGCAATTCTAAATAGACACATCTAGCTACAAGGTTCAGCAGTGAATGTTTGTACATTTGGCCCATGATTCCCTTTCATGAGATTGAAACAATCATTTACAATACAATTTCTGCACCTCTAAGAGGAATAAGCTGCCAAATGATTACCATTAGAGAAACTGATGGGTTTTTTCCATTGTGTAATCACAATGAAAACAGCCTGACCTCTTCAAAATGACACTGTGCATCGACTTGAGGTTGAATTAATACTATGATTACTTGTTCAGTTTTGAACAACTAATTTCTTTGATTCAGTCCCCATCTCCACTTGGTCTGCTCTGGGTCATTTTCCTGGAAAATCGAAATTACGGAGAATGGAAAAACACTGCTTGTCTGTTAGTGATCGACCTCCTCCTAACCCAACCACAAGAATCACTGAACATCTTGATAGTTAAAATGCTCCAAACAATAATGGCTTCCAATAGTAATTTGGTTCATTGATTTCAAATACCTATTCCTGTCAGATACATGCAGTGAAGCTCAAATATTTGAAAAAGAGAGACAGACAGAACAAGTGTTTTGACATTATGTAAACAAGAATTATCACTGCTGTAATTACTTTCTCACTTATCCATGTAGAACATGTTTCTTCACACTGGACTTGCTTTAAATAATAATACATTTGTACCCCACTTTTCATTCATAGTGAAACTCAACGTGCTACAACATTAATAAAATCGAACACACAACATAAAGAAAATAGTAATAAGATGAATAGTCCTTCCTGAATACTCTATGATCTGTATTGCCTTCATATTGTTAGGAAGGCTGTTCCAAAAGCGTGGTGAGGCAAAGACCCCCCGTTGGTGCTGAACTTAGTAGTGGGGGCCCAGAGGAGCAAGCTGTTGGCAGATCTGAGGGTGCGGGTGGAGATCTGTTGCTGTAGATAGGGAGGCACATCTCCATCGATAGATTTGTATGTGAGTGGCAGGACTTTGTAGTCAGTCCTAAAGGAGGCAGGGAGCCAGCGCAATGAAAACAGAATTGGTGTTATATGTTTTGCACGCTCATCAGGATCCTGGCAGCAGTGTTCTGAATATACTGGAGCTTCTGGATGTTCCTGCCAAGAATCCCTGTGAAGAGCACACTGCAGTAGTCTGGTCTTGAGGAAATAAAAAGGCATGGACAAGTTTCTCTGCATCTGGCAAGGTTAGAGAGGAGCAGAATTTAGATTTGTTTTTGAGATGGCAGAAAAAGGTTTGTCATATGGTCATTAAAAGTCACCTGAGGTTCAAACCTAACACCCAGATTAATTACTGAGAAGAAAAGTGGGATGTCCTGGCTGTCAGCAGTGAGATGAGGTATGGAGGATGAAGGCTTCACTTTTGCTGCTGTTTGACTGGTGGAAATTTGTGCTCATCCAGGCCTTTATCTCCTTAAGACAGGTGCTGAGATGTGGCATGGCTGCAGAAGGGCTTGAGGCAGTTTTGATGTACAGCTGGGTATTATCAGGCTAGCAATGAAAAAAGACATCCCATATCTGCTGATGACACATTCAAGGGGGAGCATGTAGAGGGCAAACAGGATGGGAAGATCTAGACATGCATCCTAACAACCAATGAAGCACAGGCGATGTACTGGAGATCCATGGTAATGATGGCTGGATCAATGCTTTTCCAGTTCCAGAAAAAGAGTTTGACGCTTAGCCTAGGTTTCCTGGGGGGTGACAGGAATGTCAAATCAATTGAGTTCACCTTGTGGTTGGACACGCCCACATCATAGATCTGTAGGTTATTGATGAGGACAGAGTCAGCGATGACCAGCTCAACTGTGTCCCGTCTGGCGTGAAGGGACACCAATAGTGTGCTTCAGGCCAAGACACTCAATCAGACTCAGGAACTCCAAAATGACAGGAGGGGTTGTCAACATGTGTATTTATATCACTAACTATGACAATGTTGATTGACATGGAGCAAAATGAGATGAGGAGGTTGTGCATCTCTGATCTCTAGGGAATAAAAATGAGTTTGGCTGTGTGCTACATAGTTTGTAGCACATATGACATTTTAAAGTAAGCATGTGGTGAACATCAAAAATGTCCTCCTTTTATGCATCAGAATGGATAGCCATGTATGTGTGTTGGCTGCATTCACACTTTGACAGATTTCCTCAGTCCTTGCTGAATTTGGTCAGTGCTAAAGGCCTAGATGGTGTCTATAGAGTGAAATGTAGCTGCAAAGTTAACAGGCTAATCTGGCTAATCTCTTCACTGCTTTGATATTGTCTTTCATAATATTGCATCATTTCAGATGAGGCTTGCTCAAAAATGCTTAAAACTAAATCAAATGTCATCATAGCTTTTGATCCAGTGACGTTCTAATCTCTAAACTTTCCAACTTTAACTTTAATTCTGCTGCACTAGAATCTCACTGACATGCCTTCATATTTATCTGCAGGATGCAGTATGTTTCAGTAAATAAGAGAGTGCAGGATCCCAAAGGATAGTATGGGTGGAACACAAGGTTACACCTTTCAATTACGTAGCTTATAGACACTGTTTCACAACAGGGTGGAAGAACACAAGCAGAGTGAAACAGCAGAGGTAGCTGCATTCAAGATTACAGCTGAGAGAAGAAGATCATAGCATATCATGTTGTCATCTGCTGTGTTGCATTTGAAAACACTTTCATATGAACAATGGTTCAAATGCCTATTGTAATGTGAAAAGGGTTGCTCATATTGATGAACCCACACATGATCTAACTACAGTATGCAGCTCCCTCAGATATTATAGCCTGTCTCAAGTTTCTCAAGCTGCAGACAGACAGCGTAGGCAACTAGCTAGTGAACACAGTGGAGCATTTAACCCTCTAAAGAGCCAGATATTCCCTCAGGAGTTTATGAATACAGAAACAGAGCTAGAAAGAGCATTGTTTAGGTGGCCATGAATGTGAACACTAATGTTACCCAACATCTACTGAATGTATAAATAGGCATTTGTTTGCTAACACATTAGCCATATTGACTTTGCATGGTAATTATATGTTAAATGTGCTCGCATAATTGATTTTAGGGAGAAAGGGTGTCATCATTACAAATGCCCTTGCCTTATTGTTGATTCAAACTTTTTTTTTGTCTGAAACTTGAGTGGTACACTGACCACCATTGCCACCGATAGTGTGCCTAATGGCTAATAAAAAAGTACGCTGAACATCCTCACATGGTCTAGCTTCCTCTCTCAGTTTAAACACAGGGTGGCTTGTACAAGCATCTCCCACACAGAGCAGCAGAGTGGTGACTCAGTCATTGCTGTGGAACAAGATTTCTATGTGTCACCTTTAAAGCTTATTGGTGCCGTCTAGACTTAGATGACAGCGGAAAGGGTCAAGTGCTGATCTGAGGCATACATAATCATTTTGTCACACTCCACAGCAAGTCAAATAAACACAGATAGGTGACAATACGTGAATCTGTTATACATGAAACTCCAAGAATATAATTTGATCAAACAACCCTGCAATAAATCATAATTTTATGAAAACTCAGTCTTTTCAGGATTTTTCATTTTTGTTCCTAATTAGTCTCATCAGTGCAATAATCATATTGCAGAAACAGTGCTGTTGTATGATATTCAGTATTGTATTGCCATGCATGTTGTATCATAACATCCGTGAAGCAGTTTCACAGCTCCATAAATAGAAGCAGCTCTTGGCAGGTGCAGTAAAGCAGGCAGGAGGCTGCTGTATGCAGACTGAAGCAGAGAGAACTGTGACAGAGCCGGAGAGACTACTGGCGTAGATTTTTTTTTTCTTCTTTTCTCTATTTTGGGGAGGATTTTAGTTTGTAAATTAGCCAGCTTGAATACTGCTAGTGGTTTGACAACTGGTGGAGGGGAGGGGGTTGCTTCTTTTTTTTTTCCCTGACAAATTACCCAGAGCTGTCCAATGGCAAACTATGGATTTTAGGGAAGTTGTGAGAGAAAGAATAGATGGACTGAGGATATATTTAGTGGTTTTCATTTGGGGAAATAGCTGCCAAATCATTCTTCACAACTTGACAAAGGCAAAATTGGGGACTATATTTGAGGAACTAATTTAGAAAGACAGCTGTTAGATTTATTTAGCCATCACTAAATGTTCAGTTAATGGTGATTGCTACTCACTGATGTTTTCTATTTTAGTGACAATGAAAATAACCATAATCACCCAAAATTGCAATAAATATCATAAAGGCTTTTTTTCCTTTTAAAGCCACAGTGAAAAGTAGAGCGGCATACTGCTTTATTTGATTGTTTATGTAATGGGGACAATGCACAATACATTTATTGTACCAGATATAGCTGAAAGCCCATTTCCATCTGTAGTCTCTGGGCCATGTGGAGCCATTGTCAACCAACAGCTTTGTTCTCATTTATTCCATTGTACTTGAGACACACACACACATACACACACATTCACGCACACATGTATACAGTACATGCCATCTTCTGCCTCATCCATCCTCATACTTCCCAGACAAGCCCTATACCTCTATGTTTGTGTCAGCTGTGGGTGAGCTGAGGTGGTAAATGATGACATAATGTATCAACAGCCCGGCCCACATGATAAACGAGCTGTTGCGGGAACACAAAGCTGCTGTCAGAAGAGAAACTTATCCATTCAAATTCAGTCAACTTTCCCCAGCAAAGTGAAACAGATAGCTGGCTCTATCAACACAATGCACTTAACGAAATGGAAATGCCGTAACCATTATGAAGACACAGTAGACGACATATAAAACTGTAAATTACAATGTGGATGTCATTCCAACCTCTACTCTTGCCTCTGCTTTATAGAGGATAGTGTTTACGGTCTGATCTCACAATTTGGCTGCATCTAAATGATGATGTAAGAGAAAATAATAGTGGTGGTGAACACATCATGGTACATATGACAAAGTCTGCAAATTTGGAGGTTTGAATTCAGCCTGTATCTTCATTCCCAGAATTATCAGCTTTGGTAGTTTTGCAGGTATTTGGTCATAGTCAGAGGATCACCAATGTTACCAAGTCACAAAAATTACAGTCATCTTGTGGGGAACATACTGTCTGTACCAAATGTAATAGATGTTGAGGTTATTCACATACACACACAAAAAACCCACACATGAGATCACACGTCATGAGGCTTCATCTCCTGAATTCCATGGATATCTGTACCAGATTTATGGCGATTTATGGGATTGACCAACTGACCGTCAGACTGATGTTACCATGCTAAAATATCTGTACAACTGATTACATGCACTTCAATATACTGAGCCCACTTTTTCAAATCTCTTCAGACCGTTTTCTTTACCAACATGCAACTCATTTTTCCATCTAAAATCAACTACTACAATCAAAATACTTCATACACTGACAACAAACATGTATTCAGTGTATGTACATTTATAGGAAAGTGACAGACACTGATATACTGCAGTGCTAGTCAGTCCTGACTCATCCACATGTGCCCCCTTTCCTCACCCTGCAACAAGCCTTTCATAGAGCTCATCAAGGAATGAATTGAGGCTGTCAGTGATGCATTGCCCAATTAGTAATTTATGTATTTTAATTCTTCTAATTTCTTTTTAGATTTTTAGATGTAAGAATTGAGCTTTAATTTCACAATATGTTTGTATTATGTTAGATTTTTTAATGTAATAGCTTTTGTAAACATGTGCAAATTGGACTGTAAACCCAGACTTTTGGTTCTAGCATTGGTAAGCAATGAAGACTCCTACACGTCACTTTAAGTCTTGCATTAGCTTAATCCTCAAACTGTCTTTCAGCAGCCAGTGTATCATTATGCAAATCCATTACACAACACAATATCTTGCGCAGTGACTCTGCAGTTCTCAAACACACCCGGCAGCCTGGTCCAGGGAAAGTGGCATCATGCTGACAGGGGCCAAAAGTAAGGCCCTAGGATGTCTTGTGGCATGTCCACAGGGATAAAATGTAGAGGATTTCCACCTGTCATCGGAGCTACAGTAATAGGGCAATATGTAAAGTCTTACCTTACTGTAATAAGTGGTATGGATTTAAAAATGGTTCAGTCAAAAGTATATTTTCTGAGATGCTGACTATTTTTCACAACTACCTTCACAACATTTTCATTTCCTTGTGTTCGTAACCTTTCTTTGAATCTTCTCCTGTAAATAAAATGAAGGAATTTCAGCATTCATGACAATTGATGGCTAAAGACAAACTTCAAACGACTTATGAATTAAATTATTCCAAAACAAAATTCCAATTACCGCCCCTGAATTTAAATAACTTCGATATAAACCATTCCCCCTGTCCCCATATCTTGTTTTCCCTCTCTTCCTCCTTTGTTTGTAAGTATATCAGCTTTAATTTTCTTTGGTATGGTGACTTTTGGCAGAAAATTAAACTTCATATTTTCTGTCTCTTCCTCTTTGTCTCTCTTTTTCCACCCTCTTGCTGGTATCGAAATGCATGCAGCGTGAAATTAAAGCCAATGCATTTCTGACTCTGAAATAAATTTGTCCCTCTGATGAGGTTGGAATTGGTCCAAGGCTCTGTGATGAAAACACTTTTTACATTTATTTCCCTTCATGGTGGAATTATCCACTGCTTATTATTGTGTATTAAACATAAATGAATAAAAGGTGCCAGAGTGACTTTTCTCCCAAGGAAAAAAAAGGAGATAGTTCCTGCAGGAACCATCCTCAAACTTCAGGAAATGAAGTAAAATCACTACTGCCTTTCTTTCTCTAGCTGTAATAAACTAGATTTCCAAAAGCCTCATTCCACTTTCTAAGCATGCCTCCCTCTTTTCTACATAGCCACAAAAATACTCAAAAATATACACAGTACACCAGAATTCAATGACTCTATAAAAGCCTCTATAAGAGCCTTGATTGCAGAAAAGTTACCCTAAACGTTAATCAACTGAGACTTTGCTACACTATTAACAGGATTTGAGCGAGGTGTCAGAGGTGCCAGGTGCTTCATTATCACCATAGATGTATAAAGAGAACTGGATACAGGAATATCACTTGGCTCTGGAGCCAGTTTGACATAGTGGCCAAACCATGTAATTATAACCACGTGATTCTTTTAGGCACAAATATTCTTTCCCATAGAGTTAAACAGTGAATGAGACATTTGTAAAATCAGTGGATACATTTTTAGAGCATCGCAAACACTGCAAAGTGACTCATTTCACTATCAGAATTTGATCCATCCAGTCTGCTCACATTTTGACAGTCCAGAGGTGCCACACGATTGTATAGTTTTATTTTGTTCAAGTTAGCTGGAAGGCTAAACCAGAAGTTAGCCATTTTGCCCAGTGGAGGTCTCTAGTGAGCATGCTCAATGGGTGCATTGGGCCTGTAGAGTGAGTGCAGCATATAATAATTCTCTTTATACATCCATGATTACCTCTCTTGATCACATGATGCTCACCTTGAATAAGAAATTACTTTAGCAATGCTAAGAGAAGGTTATGTGCCACAACAGCACACATCGCATAAAATATGATTAATAGTCAAATAGAAAAGGTTGTTCACATTGTACAGTAATTATATATGTGCTATATAATAAAATCAGTTTAGTAATATATGTATATATAGTGAGAAATAGTTATTATCCATTGTGCTATGATAATATACATGCTATATAATGAAATCTGATTTTAGAAAATAGTAGAAGAGTAGAATTATGAGCAGTATGATAATTTTCTAGTGCAGTTCTTAATTAGTTGTCAGTTATTAAGAAAGGAAAGCCTTGGGCAGAAAGCATCAACTTAATCCCATGTTGCAGCAGAGAGAGGAGGAGCTGTAAAGTTTGATGGTCACCAGTAGAAATGACCTTCTGTGTCACTCGGTGGAACATTGCAGGTTGTAGCAGCCCCTCAAGATTTAATTCCATTGTTAATGCTGAAAACTTTCACAGTCCACCTTATCAACAGTGTCCCCCTTTGAAAATGTTCAGAAGCTTTGAAGGATCAATTTATTCTAGTCAGCCGAGATGAAAAGCTGTTTTGAATGGAGATATTACCAGCGTGCAACACCCTTATGAAGCCAAGTGATAGAGCACTTTCTAGTCTTTAGTATCAGGACTATCTTCCCGCAAGCTACAATCAGAGACAAATTCCATTACACTTAATGTAATTCTAACCAGGTTATAATCAAGTAAGACTTCTTCAAAAAAAAAATGCTTTCATCAAGTACTTAATTAAAAAGTTTCATCAACAGTAACAGCACTTACATGGATAACAGAATGGTATGTCCCTGTGTGAAAAAAAGACTACTGACCCATGGGCGTAGATTCAGGTATGGACGGTAGGGACATGTCCCTGTCAATGTTAGGACCTTGCTGAATTGACCCCACTTTACCGATCTCAATCCTTTGTCATTTTAACTCCACATGATGTTACTTTTGAGATGTTTGCACTGTTGCCAGGTTTGCATGTTTTCTGTTAGAAGAGTGCTATGAGAAAGATTGGAAGAGGTGAATATGGAGGATACCTGATTTGATGATCGGGCAACCCTATCATACCTGATGGAGAACATGTCCCACACCATGCAATCAACACATATACTACACTATATACTTAACTGAGCAATATCAGTGTTTCCTATGTTTAATAATCTGTCTACTTATATTTTGCTTTTTTACTGTTTACTTATTGCTTTTTGACTGATGCTTCTTGTTCGTTCACTGTCCCCTTTGCTGCCGTAACACTGCAGATCTCCCTGCAGTGGGACTAATAAAGGATTATCTTATCTTATCTTGGCGAGTCTGAAGTGATTATAGTTTAAACATCGTGGAGTTAATCTCTCTTTAATTTGTGATCACTGCTCTGATATGTCAGTTTATCAAGCAACTTTATTACTTTAGGCGTAAATGCCTCCCAAAGGTGGAAATAAAGCATTGTAAAGAAGAACCAAAGTGCTGGGAAAGTGTTGTATGTAACTGCTGAATGTTCTGCACTCAATCTGATATTTTATTAGTTGCAGAAAACTTAATTTGGAGCCATAAATCAACAAACTGTAAGCTCAGGTGAGGTCTGATGATGCCTTACAGCAGATAGTCGAGGTTATTACAAATTTATTGAAGAAATCGATCATGTTTCTGCCAAAACTCTGTAAACTGTTATCCACACCTTCATTACCAGTCGATTGGAGTCCTGTAATCTCCTGCTTTCTGGCCTGCAGCTCATCCAAAACTCAGCTGCCACTATTTTAACTGGGACAAAGAAACATGATCACATTTCACCACTTACTTCTGTACACTGGCTACCTGTTGCTCTACAAATTGACAAAATTTTATCAGTAAAGCCCCGAGAGGCCTCACCCCAAGTTATATTTTGGAGCTGCTATTGCCTCTTGTGAAAGAGCCTTTGTATCAGCATGCTTGAAAATTATTTGGCAGTGTACAAAATAACTGTAGTCACTTATATTTCATGTTATCTTACATCTTGTGATGTGATTGTATCGTAGGGTGTTTGATGTATATGATTCTATCTTCTCTCTTACGGAAGCTATAGTATTCATTTTCACATGTGCACATGTATTTGTCTTTTTCTGGATTTATTGTTTTAGTACCCTGAGGAAGGTGTAAGAGAACATTAGTAGGTGTGTGTTTTTACTCTTTAAACATGTCAGAAAGTCTCTTGTTTTGTTATAAATTACATGGCATGCTGTGTGGCTATACATATTCCATCAGTATGACTGCAGAATATTAACCGTTCTTCTTATTGATATTTAAATGGAATTGAAAGAGTCGACTGAACTCATTTCTTTGGCACCAGCCATTACATTGTGACATACACAGGGGAGCAGTCAATGCAATTTCAGCACTATATGCAATAACATATTTTATGAGAGGTATGAAAGTTAAGAATAAAGTTCCGGTATTAAATTTAGGTATCGAATTTCCAGTGTTGCTGTCTCGGTAGCAGTCGTAGTAATTGATCAGCAGCAGTTAAATGATGATTTATCCAGATTTAAAGGTGACCAAAAAGGGGCTGAGAGGAAATGAAAATGACTTTGAATCTCATAAAATATTGATTATGAAAACATACAGTTTAGTCTTTCATCTAAAGGCTACACCACAGGTTTTTTAAAGGGAAGAAGGAGCATAAAGAAATATAGCCAGAACTGCTGTTATTCATTAATTGTTCCTTTCAGCCACTGAGGCATGATTATTGTTCAATTGGTAAATAACAGTCTTTGAACTTTTTCCCTTCTCCTCTCATTCAGAAAAAATTGCCCATGTAGCTGAGAGCCAGGACCATATTTAAACATTTAAGTTTATTTCCCCTTTAATCTTTGATTATTATAACTCACGCAGCAGCACTCCTGCACTCCGGTAGTGATTATTCATTCACCGGCCCATTTCTCTCTTGGCTGAGGTTGCTCCCAGTCCAGTCATATTAATCAACCACCACTCTAATTGACTGATTAAGTCATGTCTCCAGAAGCCAAAATGGCTGACTGACTCATTAAACTATGACACATATTCTGGTTGCAAAATGGCTGACATCAATCCAATTTCCTTGATTTTTATGGGCACTATAATAGTTTTTTTCTTTTTTTTCTCAGATTTAATGCTGAGCACATAAAGTAGTATTGTCAACTTCATTAAAAAACTGCTGTCCACAGTCACAGATACATATTAGGCCTATATATCATATTTATGACTATAATATACAGTATAAAGATATTATTACAGACTGTATGGGGCAATTACTTGAACAAACAAGCTCCAGTTTGTGCCTCAAGCATACATTTGGGTCACAGATTGTGACGTTTGAAAAAACAACAACAGAAAAAAGGTTTTAAAACACTTACCGTTGTTTCCTGAAGATGTCACAAAGCAGCAGGTGGATTGAAGGGATAATTACACATGGGACATAGGTAAGCAAAACAAGACACAGGTGAAACACATGGGGTAATCAATCAAGCTAGGAAAACACAGACAGTAAAGATAATAGAAACTATTTCAAAATAAAACAGGAACTTAACAAACTGGCAGGATGTGACAGAAGGTTTTTTTTTTATTATACAGAAGATAAAACATTTTTCCAGTCCAAATGGTTAGAAAAGTCAAGAAATGTTTTTAAGGACCAGTGTGTTCAGTTTAGTGCCATCCAATGGTGAGGTTGCAGATTGCACTGAAAAATCCTCCCCATTCCAAGGTGTTGTAAGTGGCCCAATGGTGAACACTAAACTAGTAAAAAACACCATGACCCTTTCTAGAGCCATTGTTTGGTTTCAGGTGATTATACGCTGATTAAATATACTTATAAATATTATATTTCTGCATTTAATTTCTGTCTAGTCCATTCCACTAGATGCCACTAAATTGTACACACTGGTCAATTAAGCAACCTTCTGGTTTATTTATACAACCATTGGGTAACACTCATATTGTCTTCCCCTGAAGTGTATGATTGTACCTCTAGCGTTGAGCTTTGTGTGTGTGTGTGTGTGTGTGTGTGTGTGTGTGTGTGTGTGTGTGTGTGTGCGTACATGCCAGTGTGCCTATGTATGTGTGTGTGTGTGTTCATCTGCTGGAAAGCACCAACTGTGAAAATTTGCCCCATTGCACCACCTAGTGTTGGGTCTCAACTACTCTCTCTAGCATAGATTTTTGTTTTCTCAATCTAAGTGATTTTTTGCTTGCGTATAATTTTTCTTTAAAACAAAATACATGTGATTGCAAAATATATTTTTCTGTGCTCCAAATCTCCTATCGCTCAGGAGTGAGGTACAAATATAACAACATATTTATCTGATAGAAAGCTCAATGATGTGACCCATTGCCACACTACATCACCTAGTGGTAGCCAGGTCATATATCAACTAGGAAGACCACAGATACTATATATTTGAATAAAACAACCACAATTTCAATTGACCTGTGGACAACAGGAGGGTTTATCTGATTCATTTATTACTGAAAGGAATAAACAAATGACTGGACACATCACAAATATTGTCTTTTTGTCATGCCAAGACATTCCTTCTACTCCAACCTTCCTTAAATGAGATGCAATGTAATCCTCAATATACATAATCCTCTCTTGCTTTAAAATCCCCATGTTATGTACAGTACCAGTCAAAAGTTTGGACACACCTTCCCATTCACATTAATGAGAAAGTGTGTCCAAACTTTTGACTGGTACTGTAGATACAAATGGCAAACATTTTTATCACATTTTCATTTTGGGTTTCATTTATTATTTGGAGTAAGATTTCTGTGAAATTGCCATCCTCAGTTCACCGTACATAAAATATGAGGAGACGCAGAATGACCTGTAATTCTATGACAAAATTAGCAATAGATTTTCATGTGCCTTGGTCCCAAAATGAGGATGAATGTGTCATATGGGTCCCAGGCTGAAAAATAAGGTCTGCATTAGAGAGAAAATGTGTTATCGGTGGGCTGCCAAGTGCTTGTGCAAGAACCTGCTGGGGCCAATTCATTTATATTAGGATGCCCCATAGGCAGCAACGGCAAGAGTGTGTCTACAGGAAAATGCAGGGACCGAGGACATCCATCTGCACTGAGCTAATGAGGCAGCTCTGGGCTAGTGAGTATTGGTCATATTAGAACACACATGGACACATTCTTACTCATGTACTCACAAGCACACACACTTACACACAGGACACAGAAACAGGCCAAAATGACGGTGGCCCAGAGATGCAAAATACAACAGCATTTCGCAAAACACAACCACATTGCAAAATGTTTTTGCAGTGTTGTATTTTCCAAAGTGTTCTTGTTATGTACACACTGTGTTTTTCTGAATCGTTGTCAAGTAAAAAAAAATGTCCTTGTGTTTTCTGAAACATTAATGAAGCTTTGGTGAAAGTTCAAGAAGGAAGATCACCCTCATGTTCCACCTTTATTCCACTATGAGTGAATGTTTATTCCCTGTTCTATTGCTATCTGTCACTTGTGTTTTCCCATTCACAGTTCTGATACCACCACATCTGACCAATGATCTTTTTGTTCCGCAACCCAATCAGTCCCCACATAGAGACAGAACACAGTTAAGTTTTGCCCACCCTGCTGGGGAAAAAAATGAATTGCTCTTGATTAACTTTGTATTGACTGAAGGTTCCTTCTTGTGCTGCATTCCATTTACCTTGGAAGTTGGAAGTCGGGGCGGGGGAATGATGTCCAAATGATCTCTCCTTGAATTGAATTATGGTTGTGTTTTCTGACATGTACAGAGGTCAGGTTTTCTAATATGCTGTGTTTTCTGAAATAGTTGTTTTCTGAAATGTCTGTGTTTTCTGAATTGCTGTGTTTTCTACAACATTTTCTTTTATTCCTTACTGAGTTTTCTGTTTTGGTGAAATTCTATGTTATAGATATTTTGTCCAAAGTAACTTAACGTTGCCCTTCAGAGCCTCCATAAAAAATGCTTACATGCATGCCCAAGCATACATGCATTAAACCCCAGCCATGCACGCTAATGTTCAATAAATGGAAGTTCACAGCCACACACACACACACACACACACAAACACACATTGTCCCTCAGCGGTAATGAAACCCACACTGATCAATGGTGAAAGACAAACCAGTCAAGCGGCGATTCAGCAGCAACAGCAAACAAATAGCCTGGCTGACCAATGCACCTTAGGCAATTGCGAGCTACAGCAGAGCAGCATTAGCCAATGTTGCTAATGAGCTATTACAGCAATGACCTTCGGGACAAACTCATTACCAGGTGACAATAGACGGCAGACAGAAGCTAGATTCATTATCATAATTATCAGCAACGCCTTTATTGAGGCTCACTGGGGTTGCTGGTCGAGGTGCATGCTTGTGTGTTTGTGTGCATGTGTGTGTGTGTGTGTGTGTGTGTTACTGTGTGTGAATGAAAGCACAAGACAGAGAGCGTTACAAGCAGTTATAGACCATTACAATACAGTGAAGAATTATCCCTTCACCCTTACGATAGCTCGGAGCATTTTGACTAGAATTCTCTTATATTTTACCCTCTGTAATGAGAAAGTCTGTACTTTCAAATAACATTTGGAGGAGTCCATTTCCACAACAATGAATCTTTTTTTTAACCATCACTGGTTGAACCCTAGCTCTAAATCTGGTGAATAGGCCCATTACAAATCCTGTCTCAGTGCGTTCACATGAGTTCGAGGATGGACGACCGCTTCAGGGCTTTGCAGCTGTTCCATCTGCTTAGTCGAATCCTTCAAATACCTATCTATCAATCTGCTCCCTCGCTGCTCCCCCTCTTGTCAACTTGCAGCAGGAAGTTAACAAACTTCTGCTTCTCAGGCTGCAGTAACAGAGGCACGACTACAGGAGCAGGATTAGAGCTCATGCAAACGTAATAATTTACACAGCAATGATATGACTTGACAAATTACTCCCCTGCAGGCAATTATTGATGTTCTGCCCTTTGCAAAGCAGTGGTGAAAGAAGTATTTAGATCCTTTAAGTAAATGTAAGAATACTACATGTGCTGGAAACTAAGTACATTTACTCAAGTACTGCACTTATATACAATTTTGAGGTGCTTGTACATTACTTGAGTATTTACAGTTTCTGCTACTTTTTTACTTCCACTCCATTTAATTTATCTGACAATTGTAGTTATGTGAAATAAGATATGCTTCAAAATGAAGCTGCATTATTTAAGATTGAGCAGCGGCTCCCAAACTTGACTTAAAAGTCAGTGTGTAGCTGAGTCTGTGTGTCATGTTTCAGAGTTATTAGCTCCTCTAAACTTGGTTTCAAATAAATAAAACCCAAAGAGGTAAAACTACAATATCTTGAAAATGACTCTAAATGTATCAGTCAGGACTTGTTTTTTCATCTTTCACACACACACAAATAATCATCTCACAGAGTCTTATAAAGCCCTGAAGACCATTTAAATAACAATAAAATGCTGCGTATGCACTGATTCATCAGTATTAATAATGTACTTTATTAAATGCATTTAATAAGTCACAGCTTGATTTTCTGCTATATGAATACTTTTACTTTTAATACTTTAAGTAATGGTAATACGCATGTACTTTTACTCAAGTAGGATTTTAAATATAGGACTTTGACTTTTAAGGAAGTATTTATACATTGTGGTTTTGCTACTTTTACTTAAGCAAAAAGTTATTTCACCACTGTCCATTACAAGTAAAAGTCCAGCATGAAAAGTCCTACTTATGTCATTTATTAGCAAAATGTAGTTTTACAGTATAAGTAGTGGTTTGGTCCCAGTGACTGATATATTATTATATATGACATCATTAGATTATTAATAGTGAAGCATCAGTGTTAGAGCAGCATGTTACTGTTGTAGCTGCTGGAGGTGAAGCTAGTTTGAACATACAGTTGCTGCTGGGTAGAAATAATAGTGATACATTTCCCTGTTTGAAAGAAAAGAGCCAGAAACTCAAAATTGAAAAAGAACTTACTACACTTGGCCTTGTAACCTTGTGTCTCCACTTAAACCAGTTAAAAGTTAAGATTACTCCAGTGTAACACATGAAAACTTCTGCTATGTAACTTAAAGGGCACCTCTGTATGTGGTTGCCAACTTCCAACACTGGGTAAAAGAAATGGCAAATGGGGGAGGAGGAGGAGGGGAGAATTAAGGGAGCTGTGACAAATAAAAGAAGAAGATGACAGAGGATGAAGTGAAAAAGAAAGGAAGAGTAAAAGAGAAGGAGAAGAGAGAGATGGAGAAGGAAGGAGGGATTTAAAAAGAAAATAATCAGGGGAGGGAAAAGTGATCAAGATTAAGGAGGAAAGAGGTAATGAAGAGCAGATGGATGGGAGGGATGAAAATCAGTGAAGTCAAAAAGGAGGAAGGGAGGTGGGGATGAACAGAGGGAAGACAGATATGGACTGAAGATAAAGGAGGGAGGGAAGAGGGATGGAAAGAGAAGGTGATTGGCACAGAGGAGGAAGGAAAGAGCAAGATTTATTTCTTTTAAAAGGGAGAAAGCACTGAGAAAGAAGAGAGGAAGGAAGGGAGAGGTGTGATCAACATTGAGGAGAGAGAGAGAGGGATGGATAAAGAAAGGGATGGTTGAAAAGAGCGAGGGATGAAGAGAGGGGGGCCGTGACGGGGAGCCATTAATAATTTATGATAGCCTCAGCTTTTCAAAGCAGCCCAGCGGTCCCGCTCCCTGCTTTCCCCTGACGTTTAATTTGTCTGAAAATCAGCGAGCGTGGAGTCTGATTATCGTCTCCGTCTGCCAACGCCCCTGCTTCAATCTCCCTGACACCGAGGTGAGATCACAAGCTGTTCGGTACACACATGTCAGCCTGAAATCCTTTAGGTTAAAACAATCCTCATATGTGAGCTGCATTTAAACAGGAACTAAGTATATATATATATATATCTGTAAAACCCCTCCGAATCTCTAAGAGACGCCACAAATTAAACGTCCACATACAGAACTGAGATCTTCTATATAATTCCATTTACAAGCCTGTTATATTTAAAGGGAAAAGTGCAAGTTGTGTAGTAAAATGTCCAGGCCTCACTCACTCAGTCAATATACTTTTACAAGCTGCCTGATGAGGGGCCTATTTCAGAACAGGGGTGCACTGATTTGTTCTTTACAGTAAACTTCTTCTTACAGGAGGAACAGGGTTACATACATACTAAATGTAGGCCTCAATCACATTAGAAAAGTGTGATTGTAAATGTGTCTGTCCTACTATTCATCTCTAACCTTCACAGCTTTACTTTGTATTCAGTGAAATGATTGCACTATTAAAACAAACTAGGATTATTATGACAATAATGTGTAAAGTGGCTGATTTATAGTATATTACAATGTGGCAACTGTGGCAAATATAGCGTAAATACATTTCAGAAAATTGGGGCTAAATTGCGCCCCTTCAGTAGACTCGTTTCTCCGACTGCAGATAAGGAGTGAAAAGATAGGCCATGAGTGAATACATGCATGCTTAGTTCACCCCTGCATGAGAGGAAAAGATCTACCTTTTTTAAAATTGAGTTTGAGACTAAACCTCTAATTTTCAGATTAAGATCACAGGACACAGGCGAGGCCGAATGAATCCTGATGAAAACCACCAGAGGACAAATTTAAGTATAAAAATACACTTCATGTCTTGGTATTGAATAAACAAATGTACAGTGAGTTGTAGGGAGAAAACATTACACATACACACATACTCACACACACAGATACTCAGGTGAATGTTCCAATGCTGCCACCTAGTGGAGTTACTTGAGTTGCAGCAATGCAGCACAGGTCATGTTAAGATGTAAAGGTGCAGTCTACCAATATAAAAAGTCAATTGTCAAATCATGTAAAGTGCCACTCAGCTAGTGTGTGTAACAGTTGTATAATGTCTTTTGCAGTTCTGGAGAAGGTTTATAAAGGGTTATATAAGGGTTCATAAGGGTTATAAAGGTTTATATTATACATATGTAGGGGCTGCTGACCTTGATCAGATAGTCTGTATTGATAACTGGGAGTCATTTGTGAGGCAGGGATGGTGTGATGAAAGATTTTATCAGTGTGCATTATGGGAAGTGTAGGATCTAGGGTTTTTGTAAGATTTTAATCATAGGTCACATCAGACAATCAGTGTGAAAACACGCAAATCTATCTGGTTCAGGTGCAACATAGATTCTTCCTTTTCTCTCTGTCATCTCTGTCAAAATAGTCCTTAATTACATGAAAACAGGAAAGGACCAGTGTTTTGTATGCAAATTTGCCCTTGTTCAGGTACAGAGGAATCAGTCAGACTCAGTTTTGTACATGGTGATAATCTTCACTGACAAGACAGAAAAGACAGGATTGATCATTGTGAACATTTTTTGTTTATGGGTCATATGAGGTCACTTTTTGAAAAATATCTACATTATGGTTCCTGGCAGATTTCATTTTCAGTTTTAGAATCATATCTATGGCAAAATATGCCTTGTGTATTTTTTTTAAATTTATTAACAAGTAGTGTGAAGACATGAATGCAAAACTGTATACCTATAATATCTATAATCTCTGTGAGAATAACCCTAACTGTATACAAAGGGATGTAATCATGAATTGCAAAGTACACAAATATTGTATTTCATATATACAAATTATACAGTATCCACATTATCTTTGCTTGAGATAACAATAATATTATATACAGTACCAGTCAAAAGTTTGGACACACTTTCCCATTCATCAATGAGAAAGTGTGTCCAAACTTTTGACTGGTACTGTATATTTTACATTAGGTGTATGCTTTTGATCTAACCTTACTCAGAAGATTAAAAGATGTTGAAGCTTTTGGATTTCGTGTCATGCAGTCATGACAAAGACTTTGTGGAAACTCCTGGAGATGATGTGAGGGCTGCCGCTGTATGAGAAAGTGGCCATCATCAGTTTAGTGCCAGGTGAAGTGGCCATGACGGACACCTTCTTCTCTATCTTCTCACCCGGCTGCAGGAGCACCATCCTGGAAGAGTGAGAAGAAGAATCTTTATCTTTCCAAACTGTAGTTCTCACAGACACCCACAAGATGTCTCCAGAGCAGCCCTGAAACACTGGAAATTCACAGTTTTGCACAAGATAATTATAGTGGAAAATGAATAAAGGAGGAAATGTTTATTATTGATTATTCAACAAATAAATGTGAGATTTTTTTTTTTTTAACTTCCAGAACTCTTTCTGCCCTTTCTCAAGCCAAAAAAGCAAATGCCAAAGCGGTTGTATTGTTTCGGCATTACCTCTTAAGCAGATATTTCAGCAGAATATCTTATCTAACTAGCAAGTTCATTCCTCTCCAGGGTAAAACTTTTGCTTCATTGTCATGTATTCTCATAAAAAAGCCACCATGGCTCCAGGGTAAAGAGGAAAAAAGGACCAAACCAGGAAAGTTTTCAGGCTTGCATTGACGGAGTTTCTGCAGTTTAAGTCAAAAGAGAAGCAGCGGAGGAGAAAAATAAGTGGCGATGAGAGAGGATCATTAACACCATGAATGAGGAAACAACAGAAAAAGAAAGTGAGCAATATTAAAATTTACTGGACTGGAATACTGGAAAAATGTCATGATGTCATGGTGCAAATTACATGTTAATAATATAAGAGTGCTTCTTTAACATTACACAACCTCATCACAGCCATAACATAATCTGGACTTACATAATTCTAGTCAAAGAAAAATTACAAGTGCATTAACCCTTGAACTACTACAAAAAACCCCAAGCACATTCCACAGCTACTTAGCCTTGAACAAACAAATGCAAGTGGCGGATTATGTAGGAGGTGAAAAACAGACTAAATACAGACTGAATGACCACAACCTGATTATTAAAACTGGTCAGCCCAGACAAACCTGGTAACCTAGAAGAATCAGACTGTGTAAGCTCTGTCAACAAGGTAAAGAGGTAAAGACAGAGCAACACTTCCTGCAGCTTGTCTAAAGACACAGAAACCAGGTATGGATGTAACAGCTGTCAGGTATGTTTTCTTGGTGTTACAAACACATACCTGACAGCATTCCCAGACCACATTCCTCAAATGTACAAAACATATTTCTGTACCAGCTCAAACATTAAAGAAAGATTTATGTGGGTGAGATGCCAGAATGTGACCGACTGCAGGATTTTTTTCACTTCCTCTGCTGCTCTTAAGAGCCGCGCAGACAAAAGCATGCCACTTGAGAATGACAAAACTGTAAACAGACTTACCTGACGTGGTGTTTGTCTGGCAACAAGCCAGATCCTTCCACAGTCAGTACTGCTCCATTCAGAGCTTTGGCAAACTTGTTGGTGAAGGAAACTTGGGCTGTGTGCTCTTTCTTCATTTGGATACTGTCTCCTCCTTCGATCTGTGGAAAATCCAGTTACACAATGACAAACAAACCAGTGATTCATGTGATCATGATCTCTGGTGCTTAACACTAACATCTTCAAATAGCATTCATTTCAAAAGAGGAAAATACAGTTTTAAGGCAACATAGGTTTCTATTCTCATTTCACACCTTTCTTGTTTTTGTTTTTTTCCACAGGAATTGAAAGTGGAATTGAAACTTAGAATCTAAACTTGATATGATTTTTCACCTCAAGCTCTGTTTTTTAGATGAAGAGTAAATTCAGCAGAACACAGTCAATCATTTTATTATTATGGCAGCTTCTCAAAGGCAAAGTTCCACAAGGGTGTTGCTTGGGTCCACTTTTATTTTCAATTTCTAAAAAACGATTTACCATGGGTTATTAAAAATGTTCTGTCTTATGTTTCATCAACATTAGTGGAGCTGAGAGACTAAATGTTGTTACATACCATTACTAAAAGGGCGAGGGAATAAACCAAATAGTATAGACAGTTCCCAAAACTAAACATATTACTTTTGGTACTAAAGCTACTTCCCAGTTTGTCTACAGATAGGATACAAAAGACCACATTACTGGGTGTTAAACTATATAATTTAATGTCCTTTTTTGATCAGATTATGTATTGTTCCCTTGATGGGAAAGGGCAATGTCATTTCAAAGAGATGTTCTACAAATTTTACATTTTATGTTGTTGAGTCACTTTTTTGTCACACACTATTATTTCAATGCGTGTGTGTGTGTGTGTGTGTGTGTGTGTGTGTGTGTGTGTGTGTGTGAGAGAGAGAGAGAGAGAGAGAGAGAGAGAGAGAGAGAGAGAGAGAGAGAGAGAGAGAGAGAGAGAGAGAGAGAGATACAGCAGTGCTCAAAGTAGTCTTCAATCACTTTAAATAATAAAGCAAACTTATTTTGTGGGCCATGTGTATGTACTGGTTCTTGTCATAGATATAATATATGTCAATAAATTAAAACTGAAATAGATGAATGTTAGGTGAATGTTATTTTTAGTTATTTCAAATGTTTAGATTGTTAGTTTTTGGAACCTTTTTTTATGTATTTATTTTTTGCTCCTACTTCACAATTATTTTTTGTTTTCATTGCACATTTCTATTGTCTACCTTACTATAGTAATTATAGTACATAAAGTGGGGGTATAAATAAGGATTAAAGTGTGTTTTTTGGTGAGCCCATTGCTTTTTGTTATTAGATTAAGTCACAAAGCTACGTTGCACAGACGTAGCAGGATTAGTGCTGAATTCTTCTGTCTTTGAGCTTCATTAAACTTCACCTTGTTATATGTGACTGACACTGAAAGAGATCAAAGTGAACACACGTGGATGCTGCTGTACCTCTATTGTTATCTGTGGTGAGCTGATGTTGAACTCCTGTGTATCCAGCACTCTCTCCTTGGTCCTTATGTCCTTTATCACCACTGCCATGTTCACAATGTCATCACCTGCCAGCACTGACTCATATTCAGAGGGAGGGATGACGTGGTGGAGTGTCAAAACTGTAGAGAATGTAAAGGATATGTGAAAATGAACACAAGAAAAAAACAAAACTCACACAGAGTTCTATCTTTAACCAGTTAATGTGGTAATGTAAGTTAGTTATACCGATATTAGATGAACTCAGATACATATATTGTAATAACTTTAAGCAGCATGAGCATAATAAAAATCAAATACTATTGAATGAGGAAATCCAACAACAGTGCCAGAGACTGTACATACTATGTTCATACTGTAAATCATTAACATTAACAACTTGGTATTTACATTACAGACCTGTAGGGCTCCTCACCTTTGTATGGCTGTATGTGCACTTGTTTTTGTATTTTCCAGAAGCTCTTCTCTGGGTTGCTGTTGTACTCTTTCAGCTGAGTGTTCAGGTGTTCGATCAGGATCCTGGGGCTGCTTGAATGGTTTGTGATCGTCACACGCACACTGATGCTCTCACCCACTAATAGCACCCTATCTATGTCCAGGGACACTTTCAAACTGGGGCCTCCTGTGGAAAGGCAAGCATGTTACCTCTAATTAATATATACATTTTAACAGAGCTGGTGCCAGTGAGAGTAAGTTAAGTTAAGTTAAGTTAAGTTAAGTTAAGTTAAGTTAAGTTAAGTTAAGTTAAATTAAGTTAAGTTGTTATGTTACGTTTAGTTCAGTTTAGTAATTCAACTCAAATACACATATATAAGTAAAGTTAATAACCATATGTCCTTGTTTTCTTCATCTTCCTTAGAAATAGTGACAAACCAAAAAGGACAAATAATAACAACAAATAAATGAATGAATGAATGAATAAAACAATTTCTGACTGAAAATATGTAGGCTGAAGCATTTCTTTATAACACCTACCCTTTTTACATTAGTCATTCTATAAATCCTAATGTTCATAGAATTACTGACTATGATGGTGTTAGTACCTCACAGGGGTACACACCTAAGTATGTCCTGTGGCATATGTCTAATAATGATGTATTTTTGGTGCACTTGTTTATCTTTGCATGGGGAAAGGAGGATGAAGATGCCACTGACCTGGGCGTGTGGACATTCTTCGTGTCTGCGCTGTTTGCGCTACTGAAAATAGAAGAAAATATAAAGAAAAACTTCAGACATCAGCCTACTTCTAGTTCTGTCCTTATTGCATTTACAGAATGCTCTCACTGCAAAAATTGCCCTTTCTTTACAGTGTATCTGACCTTTTGTATGAATCTTTTTTTTTTTTTTTTTTAAATCTCAGTAAATCTCTCTCTCACAAGCCTCACCAACAACAGCTTCTGTACTTTTGATTCCCTTGTACATCTGTGTCAGATTCTCTGGTCTGTCTGAGCCAATGCTCTTGGTATAGATCAGTTGCCCCACTGACTCAGTGTCCACCGTCCTCCCCACCACCAGCCCATCACGCACGATCAGCCTTACGATGTCGGCGTCAACAGAGGCATGGATAAACGAGGTGTCAAATGGGGCGCAGAGGCAATGTTTCTGGACAGCAACTACAGGGCAAGGACCACAGCAGTATACCCCTGCAGAGAAGAAGATGAGTTTGTTCCATACTAGTTAGTTATCAATCACTAGAAAGTCACCTAGTCCAAAAACAAAAGAAATATTACCATCTGCACTCTTCTCCTGCGGGGTCGGGTCCACAACCTGCCAGCCGTCAAACTCTTGACCAAGGTCTGGTCTTCTCATCCAGCACTCCACCCACACATGGAAGTTCCTGTAAGAGGACAGACGCACACACATATACAGTACCAGTCAAAAGTTTGGATACACTTTCTCATTCAAAGGAATGGGAAATGAGTAAGGAATAATGTATATCAACAAAAAAAGACAAACACACTCAAGTAAAAATGTGACTAGGGGGTTGGCAGTCAGGTCTCTATTATTTTCTAAATTGTTCATATAAACCAGTCAGAATTATTTAAGTAATGACAAAATGACAATATACTGAACTGAAAAAATAAATACAGTTCTTCATGATGGATAAGTGTAGTTTAAAGGTAAATTGTCATATTATCCTCATTGCCAAGCAAGTGAAAGATCAACTGTGATCTTTCTGGTTCGAGAGCAAGAGACACCAACCAAATGCTGTCCTTTGACAGGCCAAGCTTCTCCCCTCTGCTCGAGTAAATCTCTTCAATTTTCAGGCTGCCATCACCATCATGAGCTGCGTTAAAAACTGTCACCACCCTGGAAGGAATCCCCAGCACTCTCATCACTGGAAAAAAAAGAAGAAAAGGTCAGTCTTGTAGGCTTGAACCGTTAAGCCTGCTTAGTAAGAATATAAAAAGACAACTTAATAACTTAATAATGTATTAAAAACATAGTAGGCTATAACCAATTTCTAGTCTCATGGTTATATATTAAAGAGTCAGTTCACATCATTTATCAGCACAGCCTGAGGCACAAAGTCACTACTGAAACCTCTGAGGACTTTCTACTTTCTATGAACTGCACTCAGATGTCACTTGTGAATTCTGGCATGGATACATTCCCGTGTCCCGACTCTTTGAAGTACCTGTGCAGAGGACAGATGCAAAGACCCAGCACTGTCCATAGCGCACAGGGCTGCAGTTGGACGAATCCCAGCGGTTAAGGATGTCTGCGCTGCCGCTCCACTCTGTAGGTTTGACACCGTCTTTGTAGTTGCCCTGCCACTTCCCCTCCAAAATACCCAAATCGTCATTACTGTTCACCTTGACAGGAGGAGACACATTACTGACCTGTCTTTCATTTCTATGTAAATGCAGAGAAAAGTATTATTCAATAAATTCCAGTGATTCCAGCACGTAGATATTTGTGTCGTGTCTTACCATAGCACATACCACTCTGCTGAGGTAGATGGGGTCTGCTCGTAGAATGTAGTCTTGGTAGGAGTCGCTGAGATGCTGTGGGCTGACCTGCAGGAGCTTCAGGCATGCCTCTAGGACCCCAGGCTCATACTGCACACAGATATAGACTGTACTATTAACTGCAAACTAGAAAAGGCATTTCCTGCAGAGAATGCATGTAAATGCTGACAGCTGAAATAAATCACAAAGCATTGCTGAAAATGCAATGGAATTTTGGTATCCAATTACAGACAACTGCTAAGCGATACCAAGAAATGAACTCATTTTGTTCAAGTTTCAAGTAAGTTACATAATTTATGAATATGGTACTGAGCTTGAAAAGAATTTGCCATCAGAAGCAAAAAATGTCCAAAGAAAATGTTACTAGGCACAAAGGGGCATGGTCCATATCAGTCAACATCGTCCAAGTCTCAGTTCATGAGATATTCACCAAAATGTAAAACACATAATTACTGACCACATGGTGGCGGTATTGGTATGTTTTCATATGTTAAGTATTTCCACATGGTGAATCTGTCTATTAAGTTTGAACTTTTAGTTTTTGAGATAACAGCTTTCAAACATTCGCCCCATAGACTTTCCATTATACATTTTAATACATAAAAGTCCTCAAAGAGCTGGACATTTTGATATTTTGTCACTGAAAGTATGCAGAAATAGTTAGGATCCACACTAGTTGTCAGCATCCACACTAATAAAGTTTTTATACATGACCCATTCATTATAGTTGCAGCTCTTGAGTGTCGCATACCTGACCAAAAGACCAGGGTCGCTTACAAATGTTTAGATGGGTACCCATGTAGACCAGTCCATAATCACTCTTGACATACTCTTGTATTTGGACATCAAGTGGCATGTACACTGGATCATCTGAAAAGCAATGGAGTTGTGTAATGATATCGACAACAAGATAAAGAATATTATATAACACATAGCATTACAGCATGATCCCACCCTTCAGCCATGGGTTGCAGAGCAGCACAAATGATCCTACTGCATAGCTCCTTCTGTCCAGCCTGGTCTCTATGTGGACTAGGAGGTCATACACGGCTACTGAGGACAGAACAGGGGCGCAGATATAGATGGAGACCGACTGAGGACCCATGTTACATGGATAGACTTTGGCTGACCAGCGTTGGGGGTCGGACCACTTTTCAGGGAACTGGACTGGTATCCTCTCTGACAGACCACCTGCATGGTGGGAGAAAAAACTGGGAGTTAAATTAAACCTTTAAGCATGCAAGGTAAAATGCGATCATCTTTAATACCATACAGTTGTTTAAGTTGTTTTTCTTGCTTTTTATTGCTTTTAAGAATAAGACAAAGCAAGACTTTCTTTTCAAAACTTACACAATCTCTCTTTAAATGTGAGCAAACTTAATCTGAGTTTCCATACCCAGCATAACCTCCAGGATCAGGCTCTCAATGTGAGGATTCCACAGGCGGCTACGAAACATTAAAGTGAGCTTGAACGGTTTCCCTCTCCGCACCACCAGGATATTTTCGCTGAGCCCCTGTGTCTCATGGGAAACGTGGTTTTCATGACTCTCAAAATTGACAAATCTCAGTCGGCAGTGGTTTGTGCCAGTGCCTGGAAGAACAGATAAAAGTTTTCACCCACAGGAAACATTGAGAATGCTCTACAAACTAGATTAGAAGTGAAGAGCTGAAATAAAAGAAAAAGGAGAGAAGGCCGTTTTTGGAGATAAAGGTCAAAGAGGCCGGTCATTTTACACCAAATACAGAACTGAATCACAAGATCTCTACTGGATGAACTAGAAATAAAACACAATATAATATTCTGTCCATGAAAAATACAACATTGTTATTACCTCTGCTGTTATTTCACCTCTTTACCTCACATGTTGAACAAGTATACTGCCTAAATGTCACATACCTCTGCTTTGTGACCATGGCATTTACACTCATAACTTCAAAACCTGATTTATTGGCAGCCTAAGTGAGTAAAACACCTTTGAGGTCAACCACTGATTTCAACAAAGTAGTCAATGAAATATACAGATTATTCAGTGAAAAGAATATTCTGATGGGAATGTTAAATCACTCATTTGAATTCTATTTACTTGACTTTGTTTGGTATAAAATAATACATGCATGCAGGGGGGATATGAGATGAATGAAATAAAACCTCCTTTAACATTAAAGCAGTTATAACAAATGTGTTGCACAGGTAAACTTAAGTGTGATCTGCAGCTTGAACTCACCTGTGACATATGTTGTCTGTTGCGTGTAGTCCATGGTCTGACAGCAGGAGTTACAAGTGACTGAAGGAATGACGAGATGGCTCCACCTACCCACTGATAAGCATCTCACTCTCTCTGTTTCCTTCTATCCATCCATCCATCCTTTGTGCACCACCAGCTCCTTCTCCTGTGGGATCACAAATTGCCTTCCAAACTCTTACCTGTTGGACATGCCACGAACACCTCTTTCCTTTTCTTTTTTTTTCTTTTCTTTCTTTTTTTAAACTATTTTCTTCACACAGTGGTCTATAGTTATTATTAAAACAATGGAGCCACCAACAACATAGAGAGTACCACCAAGTAATGGGAGGAACTTAAGTATACTATCATTTATAACATTGGTAGTCTCAAGAGTTGTGGCTGACTCTGTGTAAGGGTGGTAAAGGTAAAGCTTTCAAAGACTTGTTGGGGGGTGACGTGCAGCAAAGGAACTCCGGCTGGGATTCAAACCAGGGTCGGTTGCATATGTGGCATGTGCTCTAACCACTCAACCACCTGCGCGCCCGTCTGATGCTGGTGTTGCAAGGGAGTAAAGGAATGAGTCAGTCCTGCATATTCCAAATAGAAGCAATGACTAAAACACAAAAAGGTGCATATTTGATCAAATTCAAGAACATTTATCATTTTTGTGCCCTTAGGTCCTTTTGTGCAGAACCTGTTTGGTGCATTGCAATGAAAAAATCTGAAGCACTCACAGTTGAGTTGTTCCAAAGAGATTATCTGTTGGTCACCAAATTCCTGCTTTGTGTGACTATCCCTCACTTTTTCATACTAAGACTTGTGTTAGTTTACTGAAGCCTGGTATTAGCTTCATCTCAGTTTGAGACAAGAAGTGTAGATTTTGTCCCTCATCACTTACATTGAAATTGCTTTAGGACATGATTTCTTTAAGGCCAGTTTGAAGTGGAGGAACAATTACATTGATTTATAACCCTATGCTTTAAGGAAACCAGTCAATGAGTCCATCCATGCTCTTCTTTAAATAATCAGATTTGGTCTTTGGAAAAAATGTATAAATGTATAAATTATAAATAATAATCATCTTTAATTTACTATCCCTGGTACATACCCCAAGCCAACAAATAAGAAACCTTGGTGTAATGTTCAACTCTGACCTTAACTTCAAGGCTCATGTGGGGTAAAAGTCACACGAAAAATGTTCTTGTTTTTAAAGCACTTCATGGTTTAGTACCAGCATATTTATCACAATTACTGACAGTGTATGAACCAGAATGGCTCCTCAGGTCCTCTGGTTTGGTATTATATCATTCTATAGTTTTATCTTCTTAACTATTTTGTCGATTTCCTTTGTCTTTTCAATCTTGCTCTTAACCTAGCTTTAGTCCAGCTTTTATTAAACTTCATCTTTCTTGATCTATTTTAACCACATTTTTTACTCTGACTTTTAATAAAACTTATCTCTTATTTTTACTTATTTTATTTACAATTTTTAAGCATTTTTATTTTCTTTTGCGTGCATTGGTCTCCAGTTTTGTCTTTATTATTATTATTATTATTATTATTAGTCACTTGTTCTATCTCATTATCAGCTTGTCAATCAGCTAACTCTAAAGCACTTTGTACTGCACTAGTCTCTATGAAAGGAGCTATATAAATAAAGTCTGATTGAATGATTGATTGATTGATGGATTGATTGAAATAGTAAAATTCAAAGAACATTAAAGGCAATGAGGGTAATATTGAACATACACCAATATAGACTTAAAGCAAACACATATTTTCTTCAAGAAATGCTTCTTTAGTTATATACTGTGTTAATTAAAGGTAGTTCATCTTCATAACACACATGAATGATTGCATCTCTTAATTTAATGTGACAGCCCTGTCTGTTATATGATGATTATTATCGGGTGTTGTAGTTTGATCACACCCATGAACACAATTAAAGTATGCCTTTCTCTAGAAAAGCGTTGTAAGTTACTGACAACTAATGACAAGTAAAGGATTTATCTGGAAGCACTGAATGCGCTGGTTCACATGCAATTTGGGTGGTTCTTTGTTTTTCGCTCTTCCATTTTCACCATGGCAGCCGGGTTACAAACGTTCACAACATTTGTACAGCAACAGTACACTTCTGAAAGCATTTGAGGAGTAAAATATGCAATGCAGCACAGGCCTAATTTGATAGTTTGATCTGAGTGAGATCTGAACCGTCCACGTTAAACTGGATAGACAACATTTACATAAAGTTGAGGTGGAGTTGTGATAATACAAATTGGGGTACAGCAGTTTGTCCGTCAACTAGCTGTGCCGTATCCATCATGAACTGCTCTCTACAGAAAATCAATGGGATCGCTGGGTTCAGTGTGTCCGCACCTTTAGGCTCAACCTTGATAAACATGTCTTTTCTTGTGGACATCCAACATCACAATAACATTTTTTGTGCTATCTTATGCACACAGTGATCCCTAGCTGCAAGACTAACCTGATAACAATCACTGAAACAATGATTAAACTTGAGGAGCACCAGCAGGTGAAGGGTGGAAGTTATTCATTTATTTTTATATAGCCTATATACATACATACATACATCACCACACTTATAAATGATTGGGACATATAATTCATTGTGACTGTGATTTGTTAATTCAGGGTCAACTATAGGAAGACTATTTAAGACTGGAAAGTGTGGTAAAAATCACATTTCAGACAGGATGTGGTTACTTTCACATACAGATGCACTAATAACTGGGTTTCTGTTTCTGTCTTTGGGTGAAGGGCTCCCTCTAGCTGCATTAGTCAGATTGTATTTACTTGTTCTGTATGTAATGAATACAGCTGGAAACAGTTACTTATGGAAGTGTATCTGCACCTTTATTCAAATGGCAATTGTAACCAGCCTCAGCTCTTACTGTTAGTGGTAAAGACTGGGTGATACAGATGTATTTTATCAGTGCACTAATTACCTTATGGACCAGTAAATCAAAAGTCTAGACCTGCTATAGGAGAAATTGGTATTAGCAATTTGCATTGAGTGACAGAATAAAGAACTCAGCTTTTATTAAACTTCATCTTTCTATTTTACTTTTCTTTTTCTTAATCTATTTTAACCACATTTTTTACTCTGACTTTTAATAAAACTTATCTTAACATGAAAGGTTTCACGTTATAACATCCCAGATAGCAAAACTCTTTTGGTCCATATCTGGCCAACATACAGCATGGAATGATGGCACTTGGGCGGTCCGCTCATGTTTGCCAAAAGTGGGCCATAACCAAGCCATCAACCAAGCTGTTTTTTTTCCTGGCGTGGCAGCAGTACGCTGCCGTAATACATGAACTTGCGTACATTATTATTTTTTTTAATATATTTATGAACATATTTAAGATTTTAAATCATCATCAAACCTATTTATTCATTCCATGTAAGATTGTTAAACCTCCTATTTATTGATCTGTCTATGGAAGCGTATCTGCACCTTTATTCAAATGACAATTCATTTTGCAAAATGCCAATTCAATCTACAATTTTGTAATGCAATTTGAAAAAGCATTTGGCAAGTGACAATTCAGTTTGCAAAGTGGCAATGCAATCCTTTCATCACTTTGTTTTTTCTTCGGTATTTTCTGGACACTCAGCTGTGTCCAGGTATTGGGTAATACAGGTAGACGAATTAACATGTAACCAATCAGAGACAGGTTGCGTTCATGCGCGTGCACGGGTCAAAAGGAGGAGGCCAGAGGAAAACTGGTGAATGTGGTACGGACATCCGTCTACTTGTATTACCCAATACTTGGACAAAGCTGAGAAGTCACGTGATATTGTTAAGGAAGCCTTGATTGCATTCTCAATTTGAATGTTGGTGCAGATAACGCGCGTGGAAATGCAATCCAGTAAGCGGGGGTGCTGTTTCATTGTGTATATCACATACCCAGTGAAAAAGAACTAAATATTATAATGGTACAGTTCTGACATTCATGTTCCCCTCAGGATTCATTTGAATAATTCATGGTGATAAGTTAAATAGTAAAGTTTTTAATGTCCTCAGTACTAGCAAAACTAATGATATTCCCATCAGTAATGTGCATCACTGCTCACTGTTTAGTATATATTGTAGGCATGCTTGGTGTGAGTGTCATATATAATGCATACTGTTGCAGGTCTATATGTCAGTGACATCTTTTACTGCTTATTCTTTGACTTATATCGTGCACTTTTAAGGTTGATTTGTATTTAATTAGAATCACCATTCTTAAGTTATTACAAATACCCGTGGCTAAATAGAATACTTTATTTTAGGGTGTTATATTTACCTCTGTATTACAAAACAAAGACAAGATAGGTGTCAAATCAAAATAGTTAACTTTTTATTTTTGTCGGAGAAATTTTGATACAAATGGGGAAAATAGGGACCCATTCTTAACAAGTACAAACCTCTTTTTTCTTTTTTTACCCAGTATATAGCAAGAAAAAATAAAATCTGTTTAAAAAAAAAAAAAAAAGAAAAAAAAAGGGGGTGGACAAGCATTTATAGATTATGTGATATTGATTGTTTAGTTGCTAGATAGACCACAGTTCCCCCTTAAAAGCACTTTGAACAGCACAGGAATCAGGGTTGGAGTCAACTCACTTTCACTCTGTTCAACCACAGCAGTTTTATAGCATCTGTCAGCAGATTGGGCTTGTGGACCAGTTTTGTGTCCAATGGTGGACTTTAACACACAGAAAGATACCTCTTGTATAAAAAGAAAAAGAAAAAAAAAAGAATTTTCTTATACTTTATAGATACTTATAGTGTTTTGAAGTTTGGAACAAATTGAATTTATTACAGTCCTGACCCACCATTTAAGAAAATCCAGCATGCCACACGTTTTTAATTCATACAACTCCCAAAACTAGATAAATACACATTTTTATACAGCAGTATCTTTAAATTAAGGTGATTTGATTCCAACCCTGGTGCAAATATTATCTTTTGAAACTTTTTCAAATGAAAACCCCACAAAACACTTGAAAATTTAAAAAAAAACATTGCATCCTTCCACCATGACCACACACACACACACACACACACGCGCACACACACACAAACAAAAAAAAATCCTGATGTGAATATTAATCCAAAATAATTAATATTTTACCTCAACAAGGCACTGCATTTGTCCTGCAGAAAATCCAAACTCTAATTTCCATCGATTAAACTGTGACTGTAACACAAAGGCTGAGAAAGAGAGGAAGAACAGAAAATGATACATTCTGAGCGTTACACGGGTTATAAAAGAATTATTTAAGCGCCTCGTAACACCGCTGTCAGTTGACACTCTGAAGGAGTCTTGATTGTGATGTTTTCACAGACCTTTACCCCCAAAGATGAATTACACATTTAGTGTAAGAAAAAAAAAAGAAAAAATGACTGTTACAAGGTTCACTAAAATACATGTGCAACCTTACATTTGCAATGTCACCTGCAATATGGAGATAAATGTGGCCAAACAGAATATGAAGAATTAAATTACACTTTAGTCAGTTCAGTCAAAAAAATAATAATTACAAATACATTGTATTTATGCATATTTTTTTTCTTGAATTTTTTTTGGCATCATTTGCCAATGCTGAGGTTGCACATGCACGATAAACACATATGACATTAAAATATATTCTCTAGGGGGAAAAACAACATAGTAAAATTAAATGGGCTAATAATGAGAAAAGCTAATTTACAAACAAAATACTTCTTTTCACCATTACACAACACGTTTCTCAAAACACACAATTTGCTCAGATTTACCTGGTAAAAAAAACAAAAAAGGGTATCTAGGTATAAAATCCCTTCCTGTCACACTTTTGTACCATTTTTCAATTAAAACCCTCTTAAATAAATTACGAAATTCAACAAAATTTTATCCCCTCCCCCCCACACGCATGCACACATTTAAACCCAATACTTCAGGAATGCACAACATGTTAGCTTACATAACTTTAAAGGAAAAAAAAAAAAAAAAAAAGAGATTCGATGCAGACATTTAAACTATTCGACAACAAAAACGACAGGTAGCGGGACGGTTTTTCATCACCTCACATTTTTGAGCACATGATGAAAAAACGTCTTTGTTATTGCTGCTTATTTCAACTGAAAAATCGGAAAGAAATAACTAAAAAAGGCAATGTAGTATATATGAAGATGAAGCCTGATGTGAAGATTGTAGAAAAACATGAAGGAATTGATCCTTTTTGGGGCTGAGATAAGATATCCCAGATATCTCCCTTTGCCTGGTAGAGGTCATTGATTTAAGGCATGAACATTAACTTTCTGAGCTGATTTGAAGTGCATATACTGAACAACAGGACGCCCCCTGTTATGATGATAAACTTTCCCGAGTCTGTTGCTTCCACTGAACCCTTTATGAAATCACCACTGCTCTACATTGATTAGACAGGTAAAAGCAAAGATGCAGCTGTGCTTTAATTCACCACGCGAGCACACGCAAAACACCACCCGATGCATTTAGGAAGCCTGCCTGTAAGGTTTGCTAACGTCTTTAACTGCATGTCACGGCGGCTAGTTTCGTTAGCACTGGCGTACAGGCAATCTGGTGGGCTTCTCTCGCTTGTACTGCTGGCTGAAAAAGTTGAAAGAAAATAAAAACACTGCTCTCTTTAAGCTTTTTTTCTTATTTTTTTTAAACCTGTAAAAAAATACCGTCGACCTACAGAACACCCATGAAATGCATCTACTCTCACGCATATTTGCATCAAAAACGTTTAAGACTTTGCTCTGCTCCGAACACCTGAGACTATGGCTAAACGCCTAGCTGACTAATAAAGAACAACTTATTCAGTATTAGTTATACCCGCTAGCATAACTGCAGCAGTCTATTATCCCCTGGTTTCCTGCACACCAATAATAATAATAATAATAATAATATTTTTTTTTTTTTAAACAAAAAATAAAACATATTGACCTTTAAGATTTGAATTGCTTATTTTTCCTTCAAAAACCACATCAGTTGTCACACTATGGAGTCTAAACTTCTCTACAATGGCTTTTGAGCACCGTTTAGTTAGACCATGGTTTACTCCAGATGTCTAAAGATGTGTTTTACGAAGGAAAAACCCCCCAGATATTAGACATATTACGGTAATACTTTAGGTTACCAATTTCAAGAAAGATGAGGGAATCACCCCCCAAAAGCATCTTAGTTTGTGTCCACAGCATTAAAAAAGCTATTAAAACTGACCATTTCCTGGACAGTAGGTGTGGAGAGTGATTTAAAATTGACCATTTATTACACAGTCTGTGCAACACATACAAACCTAGTCATGGTCTAGGTTTTCACTGTCAGTTATAGCGATGTGAGAGGATCCAGTCTTTCAGGATTCCAGTGTTTTTACACACAAATCATTTTTGACATGGAAGCCTTTTTACTTTTGTTGTTTCTCTTCACCTCCATCATTGTGACAAATATACTTGAAATAGCGTGAAACTGAAACTGTGCCAAAGTTCCAAGATGCTTTTGGAAAGCCCGGTTCTGAATCTGCACTAACTCTTAAAGCTGGTTTCAACTGAAGCAGCTTCAGCCTGTGGAGAAATGGCTTCAGACTGACACCAGCGTTACAAACAGTAATCAGTGTTAAGGAAACCAGTCCTATCAGTCCACACTCCACACTCCACACACAAACACCTGCACCTGCACAATCCACTTGGATAAAACACTATCAACAAAAAGTCCACTCACTCACTTGGTACAAAATATCAAAATAACATTCATATAAATAATTTAAATAGCTATACTAAAGCTAAGTTCTTGGTCTAAAATTTTTTTAAATGGCCAAAGAGAAGTGCTGTACAATTTGGGGGTCTTTCCAAGATCTTCAGTTGGGGTGGTATTTCCAGGATGACAGGCGATTACTGCACCAAACATTTTCCCCATTACCTACAATTAAAAAAATATGGGTTTATGACAAAGCTTTGTCCATAAAATGTTGATGTCCAGTCTTCCTTCCTCCTTCTCTTCCTCCTCTTTTTTTTTTCATTTAACTATCACCCAAAACTTGCGATAGGTCGCCAAAGTCACAGTCGAACAGTTCACTGATGCCTTCGTGGTCCTCCAGACCGAAGTGGTAGTCGTGACTGTGAGGAGGGGACAGGTTAATGAAACCGTCCAATGGCAGAGGGAGGCTCTCTCCGTTCAGGAAGTCCGTGGAGGAGAGGGGTGAGAAGTCAAAGTCGGGCATGTCTCCAAGACCGGAGAACGGGTCGGCTCCCAGGAGAGATTCTGTCACAGAGAGGAAAATGGGACATGACATTTGCAATACTTCTGATTGATGTCCAATCAATAATATATTATGAACTACTTAATCCTGATTAACAGTTGTTGTTTTTTTTAAATGGTAATTAAAACAAACATTTTGACATGTTGTAGCAAGAAAGGCACATGTGTAAATATGACATTAACCATGAATGCATTCCATTTACTATAGGTGTGTCAGTATTGAGTCTATAATGATATTTAGTAATGCCTGTGTTATTCCTGCTGTGACAAGTCTAAATATCTATTGTGAAAAACAACCTATTATCTCACCACTATGTAATTCAGATAAAGAATCGGAGCCACTAATTATAACCTGTAAATGTCATGAAGGACTAGCTGCAGCATTTCTTTGATTTATGTGCACACCTCTGGGCTTAGGATAAATTGCTATGAAGCTGGGGAAAAAAAACCTTGTCGGGGTGTTTTAATTGACGTGTCGTGATGCAGGAACTGTTGCTGCCAACTAAGCTGAAGGGCTCAACTATCTGAGGAGAGCAGGTGTGAGTCAGCAGAAACGTCTAAGAACCGAGCTCATTTTCAGGAAGTGTGAGGGAGGCAGAAGAGCGACTCTGCAGTGGAGAGGAGGCCCGTATCTGGTTGGTGCGTCGCTGCTGATAACGAGGCTGGTGGCAGAGCCGTGGACTGGACAGTTTGCACAGTTTTGTTAAACAAATGCTTCCTGTACTGTGTGTCCGTGTGTTATTCCTTGATGAATAATCAGTCTTTACCACAAAAAGAGAACTATAGCTCTATAAAGTGCTAGGGACTAGATGCTGGGCAATAAAACGATCCCCATATAAGATTGCCATCAATCGTTTATGGTGGATAACAATGATGACCTTTGGACATTTTCTCACTCAATAAATTAATGTAACACATCACAAACCTATCACACAGCAGACATGAATGCAACAACAGTCAGTCTGTCAGCCACATTTATAAAGAAAATTAGCAAATCTATGTGATATAAGCACAGAAAATAATGTAAATAGAGTGATAAATTAACCTTTTACTTTGATTTCTACCTCTAAAATATTTGAGAGGTAATAATTACAAAAACATAATTAATATCTTCTACTTTTATCTTAGTTGAGTGTATGAATGTGTCAGGGCTCAGTTATTCTATTTTGTATTTTAATCAACTCTTTCTTCATCATGTTACTCTTCAAATGGCAGCACTATCAAATGACATATATTGTGATAAACATGGATATAGATCAATATGGAAATAATTATCATGATAAGATTTGTGTGGTGTATCTCCCAGCCCTTTTTCACTGTGAATCCATTGTTAAAAAATAAATAAATAAAGTTAAGGAATTTCAGAGTAACTTAAAAAAATGTGAATTTATTTTGCTCACCTGTGTCGCCACCTAACACCAGGGACGAGGGGTCGTGCTGGGAGGCTGCCGTCGCCGTGGACGACGTGGACGCTGGTGATGATACGGACAATTCCAGGGCGGTCGTGGAGGTTCTGGCTTGCGATTGGTCTGCGGGATGCGTGGGAGGCGGGGCCAGGGATGGGTCGGCGTTGGGTTTCGAGGGACTGCTTCCCGTTACGGGGCTGCAGACGCCCGAGTCTTCTGGGCAGAGGAAGACGTCGATGGGACCCCGCGAGCTCTTCAGTGACACCTGGTAAGCCTGAGAGACCAAAGAAACGTCAACACCTCGACTAAACTAATGAATTAAAACAAAACTTCATTCATTATTTTAAAAAAGGCCTGTACCTCGGTGGGTTCTGAAACTTGCATCTGAGTCTCTGGTGGAGCTCTGATCACCATGACCAGCTGGTCTGGCGAATCAAATGACTTCCTCAAGTCCTGGCAGCGCACATATCCCAGCGTGACAGAAGCAACCATTAAGGAATACACATTTACTCACAGCACATTCACCAAGCATGAATGTTGGGAAGCAGTTGGGAGGCAAGTACTTGCTCGAATGCACCTTGATGATGATGATGAGACACAGTGAAGATTTGTAGTGACCATCTATGACTTGGACTGGAGACCTTGAGGTCAAAATGGTAAATGGACTGTACTTATTATATAGCACTTCTCTAGTCTTTTTGACCACTCAAAGTGCTTTTACACTACATGTCACATTCACCCATTCATACACTGATGGCAGGTGCTGCCACGATGGGTGCCAACCTGCTCATAGGGGGGATGAACGAACATTCTCACACACATTCATACAGCATTAGTGCAGCCATCGGGAGCAATTTGGGGTTAAGTACCTTGCCCAAGAACACATCGACATGTGGACTGGAGCCACAGCCGCCCCAAGTGAGAGCAATCATTCTCTCAGCCTCAAGACTTTCAAACATACACTAATCTGTTTTATATTCCTGATCAGCTACAGAACAGTGGTTGGCTCTTTGAATGATATTCATGAAGCTTGTATCTTCTAAAGCATCATTAAAAGAAAACCTGCACAATCTTTATGCACCTTTCAAGAGATCTTACTGTATATGTATTCTAGTATTTTAGGTCATTTCAGGTAATGAGTGTTAAACCATGTAAATTAATGAATCTACATGTACTGTTCATGCTCAGTGGTCCTGTTAGAATCACAAGCCAACTGAAGAGCACAGCCTTGTGTATTGATCATTTCAGCTACATGCCTACACTGATGTGTTTATCAGAGAAAACCTTTAGTGTCTTGTACTTTGTCTTTGTACATGTTGACACACATCAGCTCTACTGCTTATAGGTCTGTGAGAAGGATATTTCTTGTTCTGTGGGTCCTCTGTGAGCAGTTTGAGCTGGAGGTTGCATTTGGAAATGAGCTCGTCTAGCTGATCCTCGGCCTCCGTGAGGTCGCACACCTCCCTCTGCAGCTCCTTGTGGCGGGCGACCAACGCCCCGTCGATACGGTTACCGCTGCACGGAAACGGAGCGGAGAAAAATGAATGACTCCAAAACACATAAACCAGCCACTTTTAGAACTTTACTTCTGTAATGAGGCATGTCCTGGCCCCGTTAGAGGCTGTAATTCATTTTTTCCGCATTCTTCAGTCACTGTACTTGCACTTATGATGTTTTAGTGTTGAAGCAGTTCATGTTTTGTATGTCAGTTAGATATATTTACACTTTATTTTACTGCTGCATTATTATCCAGTCTAATAATACACCTATAAGGCTGTTTTATACTCACAGCCACTGGATGTTGTTCTTGGACTTCTTAGAGATGAGCTGGATTCCCTCCAGAACGTTGGTGATGTCGTAGATTCGTCTCTTCTGGACGTCCAGGACTTGCGAGGCCCAGTTCAGGTCTACCACGCCGTCAGCTGACTGGGACAACAGGTTGAGAAAGCGCTTTGTGGTCAGGTTCAAGGACGTGTCATACCGTGACTTCTCCGCCGTGTTTCGAGGAACTGGAAGGAAAAGGAATACATAGAGCTTTAAGATTTGGTCTTTTTGTTGTTGTTTGTTTTAAAAGACACTCTTATTGACCTCAATCACAACCAAAGGCAGCAGTGAAAACAAGCATCCCATCTCCTCTAATGCAGGCAATACAGGTTCCCCTGGTTTTACCCGGTGGTATTCTGGTGTTAGCCAAGAAGAAGTGCCACATCGAAGCTCAGGAATGAAATGTAATCTCCTGTCACCACTGAGGAATGTACCATTTCTCATTTCTCAATATCCAGATAAGAATGAGTTAGTTAACAGTCCAAGTTCTACATCTGTTTTATTGTTTATTTTAATGCCAGTTTTTTTAGATTTTCTGAATACTCTATCATATTTAACTTCATATTCACGTCTCAAAACAGTAAATCTTTAATTGATACTTAAATGTCACTTTGTTTAGACTCGTATAGTGCTGTGCTAACACCCTATTTTGAAAAAATTCAAATTACACAAACCTAGTGCTCATTTAAAACACCATTTATTCTTTATCTTTATCTATTTCTTTATGCTGTACTGTCAAACTATGACAAAGCTCTTTCTAGTGGGACAAATGACAGCAGAACTAATACTGCTCAGCTATCACTACAGACTGGACTTTGATCAGATACACCTGTGTGACTGCTGAAAAAGAAGCTTTACTAGTTCACTGTGATACTGGCATACTGGGAGAATGCCCTGAAGTTTAAACCTTTTCACATGAGAGTATTATAGAGCATATTTGACTTTATATCCGCATAAATCTTATAAATTGGGGAATTTTACATTAAATTAGGAATTGTAAACTATTCTGAATTCTAAACTATTTTGTGTGAGCTGGACACAGGAGTCCCTTCATTTATATCATGTCAGTTGGACTCTGTAATGTCACTCGTGGTTTTGTTTTTGGCAGGCGAGTTTTGTGGCAAAGACAAAAATCTCATAAAAATACAGTTTCTGTACAAACAGCAATTCTTGGTTTGGTCAATTAGGAGACAACAAGCAAAAAGAAAAATCATGATTTTACACAAATCTAAAAATATAGGTGATGTCAGCAGAATACAAAGGGTATGAAATCCAGATGTTCTGAGGTTATTCAATCATTGCGTGTTATGAAATGTCATGTGGACTATCCTTTATTGTATTGTAATGTATTGTATGTAGAAGAACTTGGAGATTCAGAAATGTATACTCTTTCTCAGAATCTTTATAAATGTGCCTGCTTCTAATCAAATTCACATCATCCATGGCAACTTTACAGTTTGGGACATGAGGTGAAATGTTTCAGTGTCACTTTTTAAGCCATTTTCTGTTCTGTATTCATAATAAAACTCTGCTCCAGCATCTACTGTATTTTAAAATGTCCAATTCTCTTCTGCTGCCTTCCTTAGAATATATAGAAGAATATATAGAAGTTCCAAAAAACGGAATCAATCAATCAATAATTACTTTTTTTCTCATTTAACAGACAGAACAAAAGTTGTAATTGTTCTATCTGATGCTGTTCATCCTGCTGAAGACAAAGACAGTTCATCAGGCTATTGTCTGCACTGATGAAAGGGCGTGTATGTGTGAACTGAACACACTACGGATGCTGAGGTTTCTATTGTTGCTTCTGCTGTGAATTCCAGGTAACAATGGGGGGAAAAAAAGCACAATAAACTGCGGCCTGCGTTTATACCTCTGGGAGGGGCAGGTGTGGAAGGCGGTGCTTGGCCTATGGATGGTCGAGTGGTGCTGACATACTGGTGGTCGCTATCGAGGTCCAACTTCCTCTTTACCTGAAGAAACAGAAAGAAAAACAAATGGACGGTTGATGAAAGAGAAACTGAGACTTTGTCAAAAAAAACATGTTATGATTATGAAGTAGTGATTATGTATTAGGGGATAGAAAAAGAAACCACCTGCTGACAAAATAAGACAAAACAAGCAACAGGTGGATGTTCTACAGCTTGGTTACGCACGGTGAAGCACATCAATGTACACATTTCAACATAACTGGATAAAGACCACTACTCAGCTAACCACTTCCTTACTCGCTCCTTCACTTTCTTTCACTTCTGCCTTTCCCACACCTCCCCCCTCCCTTGCCCTCCCCTCCTTCCTCTCACCGGAGGTCTTCCAAGGGTCGGCCGTCTCTTGTCCTGGAGCCCAACGTCGGCGGGTCCCTGCGGCGTGGCGAACAGCAGGATCTCTCCCGTGCTGGTGGGGGCGGCGGCTGGGTGGAGGCCCTCATTGCTGGGGCTGGTGATGATGACTATCTGGTGGTCCTCGCCCAGGTTGATACTCCCAGAGTTCAGCAAAGTCTCAAAGTCAGCCAACAGATCCTCCGACGTCTGTCCTGTTATAAGAGTCTCTGACATGGCAGTGTCTCAAACAGCACCTTTAGACTGGACTCTGGAGGTGGTTGGAGGGTTGGCTCGCAAGCCAAGGTGCTGGAGCTTCACTGAGTATCAACACCTACTTGGATTTGCTGTACTCAGCGAATTTAAGGAAGAAGGGTGAAAGCTCCTGAAAGTTTGCTTACAGGTGTTGATAGGCAGCTTGGACATTTCTTTCAAAAAAGTTCCTCTTTCTTGATGATATATTTTACTGTTAATAAACAAGCTACTACAAACATATCACAATCAACATTGTTAACATTAACGACACTATTACAAACGATGGGCTAAAACTAATTTAAACTAATGATGAAATAGTAAGACAGGATGTTCTGCCAGACAGGAAATGTGGCAAATAAAATAATATTGCTAAATGCATGCCAACCCCTAGACACCTCGAGGCGCGTATAACGTGGCAAGATAATAGCTACAAAATAGGCCGAAGCAGTAATAAACGCAGAAGGGTTGAAACGAGCTAGCAACAGAGCTAATCTTTTGTTTTCATATGTCCTGCGAGGCCTGGCCGCACTGCCCTGAACACAACTACCAACCCTGCTAACCAGCTAGCATGCCCGGACACACAAAGGCAAAGAAATAAGTTCAACAAATTCAACACAGCAGCTAAAATGACACACGTACACGTACAAAACACTGTTATTTCTACTTACACTCAGGACGGGGCTTCATTTAAATGGCTATTAAAAACTTTATAGCAGCTTTCCAGGAGTAGGCTAACACAATAAATGATATGTAAAGCAAACGGCGTCACAACAAGTCAAAGGCATATTTGAGAGGAGACGTGTGAAAGCAACAGTTCAGCGGAATGCTAGGAGATAGCTTTAAATAGAAAAATATATAGGGCAGATTAGCATGCTAGCTATTAGCCGTAGTTCTTCAATCCCCTCGTTATGTTGGGGCACGCAGGAAGCAGTCCGACAAAATTGGAAAATATGATGAAATAAAGCGGTGAAACACGCGCTCGTCCTTTAAAACAGCCGCCGGTAGTCCTTCGGTTGCTCGCGCCGGGTACAGTCCGTTTCTAAAAGCGCCGTCAGGACCCCGTTATCGGCTGTTATTGTTGTTATTGTCCCAGCTGATCTACATCTAAACAAGGCTCGGACGGTTTTCGCGCGAAATCTTTTTTGCCGCGAAACCGGCACGTGCGCCACTCTGACTGCTACCATTGGTTGAAATGCCGAATCTTCCGTTGGGCGAGACTGACGGGCTCTGATTGGTGCAGGCTGTTGTCGGTCATCTTTAGCGAGCGCAGATTTGTCGATGTGAAGGTGCGTTTAAATTCAACGAGAGGAAACAGATGAATCAGCACCATGTTATTTTGTTACCTTCATTTAAATGAAAATATGATTTCTTTCACTTAATATTGTTAAATATAACATGTATTTTCTCTCAACACATACTCAAGTGTCATGTTCTGTGTTTATTGTGTGTCACAGCGTGACATTGTTATTTAGAGCCAAAAAACCGAAACCGATGTAATTTGGTTGTTTCAGACGACAACATACAACACCCCATACTTCCAACTGGGACATAATTTCAACTCTACTGTCGGTCTATTGTGACAATTAATACAGCAAATATTTGCTTCCAAGTTATTTATTATAATATTTCCGATGTCGTTTTTGTGTGTGAAGGGAGCGTCACTGAGCAGGCAGCCACTGCTAATCGAGCGCCTATAGCGTGCAGCAGGAGAACTGCAAGATGGCGCAGGCAATATTTGAAGTGCTCGAAGGTAGGAATAATTTGTTAATAACCACGTAACTACGTCTAGAAAAAATGTGCACTTGCTTTTTAAACAGCGTTAGTATAGCAGGTACATTTGAATATGCAAAAAAGCCTTTAAAAACCCACGTGAAGACGTCTATTTGTGTTATAACAATCAAAACATCCTTTTGCCAGGGAGAGAGTCTCTGGTTGTAAACAAACGAACAGATTTATTACTGCTCAGACCTTATGAGCAGTTTGAGATATTCTTACCCTGTTGCAGTCAGGCAATTAAACGATATGAGCCTTTTCCTGCAATTCAGACTGTATTTCATGCTTTAGCAGCAGGCCTCTCTGATAAAAGCACACTGTAATACTCCTATAATACAAGTGTATCTACAAGGACTATCACTGTGTCTCTGTCTGTCTACAGAGAATTCTATAATAACCTTATGCTCTGTGTATTTTAATTTCTTGAGGTATGTATCAGTAGTAGTAGTCATTACATGTGTGTGCTCTCTGTCAGTGTGTAATAACATGTATAAAGAGATGAATAAAGCTGCTGTTCATGACTTGAAGCACACACTAATATGTCATTTAGTAACCCTTAATAGACCTAGAAATCATTATTGTGTCATGCACATAAAAGTGCCAAGCCCCATGGACTTATAAGACAACAAAATACAATTGCAGTGGTGAACAATAAACTCGACTTCATTTTCAATCATTTAAGTTTGTGTCAAACATTAACAGACCATGTGTCTTTGCACATCAGGGACAGTTTACACTGTAAGCATACAAAATGAGGATTTCACTTCACTAATCCAGAGGTGTCCATGCAAAATAACCAGCTGCTCAATAAATATCAGATACAGCAGAGCTTGGCTGAATATGTCATATAACATGTTTCTTTATCCTCCTCTTCAGGCATGGACAACCAGACAGTGTTGGCGGTCCAGTCACTGCTGGATGGCCAAGGCGGAGTTCCTGACCCAAACAACCAGAATGTCTCTGGGACGCCCACAATCCAGTCTATGGGTAAGTACATATAGGTAACCAGCCTGAAGTCAGTGTGTCATTTAAAATGCACAAACACAATACCAGCTGATGCACAAAGATGATGTTAAGAAGATGGAACATGCTTCTTTTGAATAGCTGAGGTTGCAAGACAGGAAATGTTATTCTCTTATTTTATTCACAGGGAACCTAGGCAACAGGATACTAGTATTATTCAACTTTACAAGCTCCATCACATCAGGGTTTTCCTCAGAGGCATTGTGTAGCTCAGGTGGACTAGTAAGAAAATGCTGTCTCATAATCTCTCAATACTTAAACTCACTCATTGAACACATGGAGTTTATTTTGTTAAACTGAATCTCCACTTTCCCCCTTAAGAGTTAATGCTTTATTTAGTTTTTATTGTTTGATTCAGCTAGTTTCAAGCAAGTTATGATATTTATTGGTTTGTGTTTACAGTAAAATATCTCCGGCTCAGTTTTAGCCACAGTCCCTGAAAGCATCACAATAAACTGTATGTTTGTGTCAGCATCTTACAAGAAAAACTGGTTCCAGTTGAGTAGAAAGACTAGAAAAATGAGTCAAAAACCTCTATGGACACCAAGCCCCCTCTCTAGGATTGTGAGGGAAGTTTAGAGGGTAAGTGGTGGCATGGCCTGTACCCATGACGCTCAATCAGGACCAGCTTAAAGGAGTAACATGGGACAGTTGCCTTGGAGACAGATATAGAAGGGACTTTTGGAATAGCAAAAATAAACCTCTTACGTAAAACAATGGGATTACAGTAAAATACTGATTTCGACTATGTTTTATGAATTGGTAATACAGTACAGTGTGTTAATACAGTAACGTAAATACAAACTGACTTTTATTTGTATGATTTGTCTGCTAGTTCTTCTCTCCATGGTTTTCTGCTGCATCTGCCTTAAACATCCTTTGCTGTTTGTCCTTCACTACAGACGATGAGGACGTGTTCCTGTGTGGGAAGTGTAAAAAACAGTTCAACTCTCTGCCAGCTTTCATGACACACAAGAGGGAACAGTGCCAGTCTAGCGCCCCCTCCCTGTCCACAGTGTCCCTGGCTTCCAGCAACGCCTACACGCCCGTCCCTTCTATCAGCTCCGGACCACAGACTCCTGCCAACAGACAGGTGGGAACAGAAAGAGAGGTTATTTTGGGGTTGTTGGAAAATTGTGTGGTCAGTTTGATGATGGTTCATGAGTAATTCGTTTTAGATTGGGTCATATTTTTAAATCTAGGATAATAAACACATAGAACACACCAATAATTAGCATATGAATAAGAATAGTGAGGATAAACAAGAAATAGAAGAAATAAGGAAAATAAAAAACAACAGACTGAATAATTAAATATAATATACAGATATTTTATTATTACATTTTTTGTTAAAGAAAGGAATGCAATGAATTAGAATTTGTTGCTGCCACTGACTAAAGAAATAATACACTGAGGTAAATGAGGGAATCAAGTATGCTTGCTCACTTACATGAAGTCTATATAAAGAAAGCAAATACAGACATACAGTATATTTTATGTTTGTGTTCTCCCCACTTATGCACCAGGTATCCACCTACATCACAGTCCCTCCTTCCCCTCTGACACACACTCTGGTCCAAGGCAACGTGCTGGTCAGCGATGATATCCTCATGTCAGCTATCTCAGCCTTCACTTCCATTGACCAGCCTATGGCCACCATGCAGACACCTATACAGGTAATACAGAATGGATAGAAGCACTACAGCCTTGCCTGGCACTGTATTGTATATCACGCTCTCTGTTTTGAGCATACAATAAATATACAGTATGTTGCTTCACTAATAATCTATCTACTTCTTTTTGTTTTCTCAGAGTAACCTCAGCATGCACACAGCTGGGGTTTCGTACCTTCAGCACCATCACCACCACCACCACCATCATCATCATCACCAACAACAGCAGCAGCAGCAGCAGCAACAACAGCAACAACAGCAACAACAGCAACAGCAGTCCTCACACCCCCTGCCGCCTTCTGGCCAGACACCAGCCCACCCCCTTCCAGCTGCACAGCCCACCCAACAGCCGCTCTCGTCTCAAGTCCCAGCGAGCCACAGCAACTCAGTGGTCCAGGTGTACAGCACACTGCCACATATGGCTGGGGGTGGTAGTGCAGAGATCCACACCCTGGGTTTGCAGCCTTTCCATCCTATACAAGTGAGTCAGTCTTGCACAAATGTACTATTTAATTCCAGGTGTTGTTGCAGGAGAAAAAAAGAAGTTGTTGGCTGCAAAAAGAATACTGAAGAATGTGTTGAAAAGTAGTAAATTGGATAATGTTCTCCATCAGGTGCCCAGTCAGTGTGTGGAGAGCCAGTCATACACCACCCCTCCTGTCTACAGTCCAGGAAAACAGGGCACCAAAACCAAGACCTGCAGCATCACCGCCAATCTGACTGAGCTGGGTGACTTTGAAAAGGTCATCATCCCCAAACGACCGAGGTGTAGCAAAAAGAGCCCAGATGGAGTCACAGGTATGTGTGTGTGTGTGTGTGTGTGTGTGTGTGGAGAAAAATATTGCAGTATTTTCTAGGGATGTCCCGATATGACTTTTTCACTTCCGATACGATACCGATATTGTAGCCTTGAGTATTGGCCGATACCGATATCAATACGATACGATATAGGCACGAATCATACATATATTTATTCCTTATTTTGTTGTGTGGAATGTTAGAAAAGGCTTGATAAAGTGATGTTACTGTTACTGTTACTGATGTTGTAGTGATATAACAGAAAACAATAGTCAGCAACAGTAGGTATAGGAAAAACTGACCCATTTATTATTAACCAATTGGTTACATAAATTTTAACCTTCAACATAAATAAAAGAGTATTACCTCAACAAATCCAATAAAAACAAAATGTTATATTTAAAGTGCAAAATAACCACTGGTTACCAACATCATTATACAATTGAATAGAATAAATTAAATTTTAAAGTGCAAACAATTCAAGTTCACTCCAGTTATTTTTTTTACTGTCAGCATATGTTGGAAACAACTGTGGGCAGGGACAAAAACAACAACAACAACACAATATTGTCCACTGTCCAACTGCTCTAAGTTAAGAGTTCACACAGCTCCAGTTTCACTGACTGACTGTGCCCAAAACAATGTAGTAATTACTCTTAGTCTTCACTGAAGAATAGAGTGTAAACACAATAAACATATCACTCTAATAACAAGAGCATAAAACAAATAATAATCAGTCAGTGCTGACTACCCTTACTACTACTCCTCCTCCTCCACTTTCTGCAGTCCGAGCATAATGTGGAGATTTTTTTTTTCACGCGAAAATCCTCATGTTCTTTTTTGTGGTGTTTTTTCAAATGTGCGATGAGGTTGGTTGTATTGAACCTTTCCGGTTCTGTCCCTCCACGGGACACTTGCGCCTGACAAATGTTGCATTTGGCTGCAACGTCTTTGTCCGAGTTTACAGTAAAATACTTCCACACAGCCGACATCACTACACCTTGCTGCAGGCACACGCGTTGTCGTTGTTGTGATCACGTGGGCTGTGCATGCTGGATCAGAGACGCTCTTCTTCCGCGGCCGGCACCAACGTTAATTAAGGGGCATTACCGCTACCTACTGTGTTGGAGTGTGATCAAACCAGAGTCACCTATTATTATAGAAGTGCTGGAGCGGTAAATGGACAGCTTATATCGGAGCGTTTATATCGGAGTTTTTAGATTCAGTCCGATAAAATCCGATATTCACTTTTTTGGCTGATATCGGACTGATTTCCGATATCAATATCGGATCGGGACATCCCTAGTATTTTCATATTATCGTTTTCCAGAGTGTTAAAGCTGTTGATTGGATACATTTTGCATCTCCTCAGCAGAGCAGCTGAAAGGCAAAGGTCCAAAGCTGAAGTGTAATTTCTGTGACAAAATCTTCTCGAAAAACTTTGATCTTCAGCAGCACATCAGAAGGTGAGTCGCTGTCCAAAAATCCAAACATAGACTTCTACTCAGAGGAAAGCATCTCTGCTGCCTTCCACTCATGACTTCCTACTATCTACTACTTTTTGCAGCCACACAGGAGAGAAACCGTTCCAGTGCATCGTCTGCGGCCGAGCGTTCGCCCAGAAGTCCAACGTGAAGAAACACATGCAGACACACAAGGTTCTCAAGAGTTTGTTGTTGTTGTTTTTCACATCTATACTTCCCTATTGAGGATCAAATATTTATGTTTATGTTATATGATTAAAATTAAGCATAGAAATTCTTTCAAATTATTCACCACAGATTTCAGGCAATGCTTCCCCCGAAAATGTAATAATAATACTACTACTAATAATATTAATAATACTAATGATAATAACTTTAATTGTATAGCCCCTTCCATACAATAAATGCAGCTCAAAGTGCTTTACAATAAAAAGAAATTACATCACATCAAAGGAACATAAAAAGAGCATAGAGCAATGTTAAAAAAAAGAACAGAGGAAAGAAATAAAAACATTAATGTAATATAAGAATAAAAATAATAAAATAGTACATCATAAAAGTAGCTAAAGTCCAGCTGAGTCCAAATATCCAAAAAAGTATGTCAGCATACCCCTGATGCACATAGTTTGTGAACGCAATAATGCCAACAACACAGTAACATCAGCTGTCTTTATCTTAAAGGTGTGGCCTATGGGTGTAGCCAGCACGGTCTCAAGATTACCTATCACAGTAAAGGTGGTGCCGGTGTCAGGCAATGAAGATGAAGCGGGCAGAGAGCAGCAGCAGCAGCAGCAGCAGCAAAGTGAGCAAGAGGAGGAGCGACAACAGCAGCAGAGCAGTCAAACACAAGTAGAGGAAGAGGCAGCTCAAACAGGTATTAGATATGATGTCAATTATGAATTAAAGATGAGTAACATCTACTGATCCTGCATCAGCGTTACTACTGCAGCACTAACAGTTAGTAGTACACTTGATTGCAGAACCTCCAAGGGAGTTGGAGCAGAGTGTGACTGAGGCCCAGGTGGATCCAGAGGGCAGGGGAGGGGAAGAGGTGCAGAACGGGCACTCTCAAGTCCAGATGCACGAGTCCAACCAGAACCAACAGTGCCAGGCTCAGACCAAACAAATCGTTGTGATCGACAGCTCCTACCAGTGCCAGTTCTGCGCCAGCAAGTTCAAAACCTACTTCCAGCTCAAGTCCCACCTGACTCAGCACAAAGGGGAGCAGGTTTATAAATGTGTGTTGAAGTCTTGCTCCCAGACCTTCCAGAAGTTGGATCAGTTCCTGGAGCACATCAGGACGCACCAGGAGCAGCTGACGTACCGCTGCCACCTCTGCAGCAAGGTGTTCCCCTCGCTGTTCGAACTGGGAGTCCACCAGTACTCCCACTGCTTCTGCCCACAGCAGAACACACGTAAAGAAACCACAGTCTACAGGTCAGCTCAACCACTCTTCCTTGTGTATTGAGTTTATATGATTTATAGCAGAATGGAGAAGAATACCGACATCTCTTTGCTTGTTTTATGTTCTTGCTTCTCTGGTATGACTTTCTTCTTTTTTCTTGTGCTTCACTTTAGGTGTGTGAAATGTCAAAGCAGATATTCTACCCAGGAGGCTTTGGAACAGCATCTACTGACAGCCTCACACAGCTTTCCCTGCCCACACTGTCAAAAGGTACAAAACACGCACTGTATACTTACAGAGTCTTAAATGTCATCTGCAATCCTTGTGGAGGTAATTGAACACTAGAAGTTACAGAAGCCATAAATCTACCATGACTACTTTAAAATGTTTAAATAATGGGGTTTTTTTAATGTCACATTTTAAGACCTTGTTCAGTGTCTGATTTGTTCTCTTCTTGTCAATTAGGTGTTCCCCTGCGAGAGATACTTCAGACGCCACCTTCCCACTCACGGCATCGGAGGGAGGTTCAAGTGTCAGATCTGCAAGAAGGCCTTTAAGACAGAGCACTACCTCAAACTGCATACACGTATTCACTCAGGTACCTATGACACACCTGGTGTTAATATTAGGAAGATTACTCATCTCAATAATCAAAGTATAGGTGTGAGTGTGACACTGATTCTATGTTCCAGGTGAAAAGCCGTACAAATGCCCCCTTTGTGAGGCGACGTTCAACAGGAAGGACAAAGTGAAGCGACACATGCTCATCCACGAACCCTTTAAAAAATACAAGTGTCCTTTCAGGTGAGGATCTCCAATGGAAAGCTGAAGTCACTCATTCTTTAACCTTCAACTTTCTTAGTTATTCTTTAGTTATTATTTCCTTTCAGATTTTCTTGCTTTTTTCTAGATAATTTGGAAAATACAATGACATCTTATGCTAACTGTTTTGTTTGTCATCAGGACACATGTAGGCTGCACCAAAGAATTCAACAGACCTGACAAACTCAAGGCCCACATTCTGTCACATTCTGGTGAGTCAATAATAATAATACCAATACATAGTTTTTGTCAGCGTCAAACTTTGCGAAATCTCATTTTTTTGTCTCTCCTCCAGGTATCAAGCCCTACAAGTGTCTGTTTTGTCAGAAGGCGTTCAGTCGCAGGGCCCACATGCTGGAGCATCAGCAGTCCCACACGGATAACTACCGCTTCAGATGCCCCACCTGCAACAAGGGATTCACCAGACAAAGCTACTACAGAGACCACAAATGTCCAGCAGCAGGGAACGGCTCAGGAAACGAAGGAGGGACCGAAGAGGCAGAGGAAGACGAGGTCGAAGGAGTCGGGGGAAGTAAGGACGGAGAGGATGACGGGAGGAGAGGAAGGTTCGCGAGAAAAGCGAAAAGGATAGGTGCTGGCGGAGGTGACAGAGAGGAAGACGATTGCTCAAAGGGCAGATTAGAGCAGGTGGAAACGCTAGGGGAGGAGGAGGAGGAGGAGGAGGAAGGAAGGACTGACGAGGGTTGCAATGCTGCGATGTCGATCACCACCTCAGAGGAGCACACACACAGAGAAGAGGAGCAGCAGGACAATGGGGTGGAACACAGAGGCGAGGTGATGGAGCAGATCCAGAGCAACGACCAAAACTGTTTGCAGCAGCCATGTTTGTAGTTCTAGGCATCGTCTTTGAAAGAATGCTTCCCAGACACTGACCAACTAAACAACAACAATCAAAGTCTGGGAAATGATCTGTTTTACATTAAAACGTTATTTATATTATTTAAATGATATGCACTACTTTTCTCTTTAACTGTATATGAAAATGATTTGGGGAATATGTTACCTGGTAGATGTGCCACCCTCTTGAATACACATCTTGTGCATTATAAGCCATAGAGATTAATTTAACAGTGCCATAATGTCAAAAGCAATTGGTGACATTTTCTGTCATTTTATGTAGCAAAAGGTTACCCATATCTCAAAGTAGATTTAAGTCCGTGTAAATATTCTTGCATTTTCAGTAAAATTCCACCCTCTGATACTATTGTCATTCGCCTTTCTTTACTTTCATTTTAGTTGATGATTTCCTAGATGAAGAGCCATATCCAATTACACACTCACAGATAATACTCAGTTAAAACTCATCACATCTTGTTTCATGACAATGGGTGACTGCTTAACCCTTCTGTGTTCCTCGAGTCAAGGAAGGAAGGAAAGGAGGGAGGGAGGGAGGGAGGGAAGAAGGAAGGAAAGGAGGGAAGGAAGAAAAGGAGGGAAGGAAGGACAAAGGACAGAAGGAAGAAGGGAGGGAGGAAGGAAGGAAGGAAGAAAAGGAGGGGAATAAGGAGGGATTAAGGAAGGAAGACAATGAGGGGAGGAAGAACAAAGGAGGGAGGGAGGGAGGAAGGAAGGAAGAAAAGGAGGGAAATAAGGAGGGAGTAAGGAAGGAAGACAATGAGGGAAGGAAGGGAGGAAGGGCAAAGGAGGGAGGAAGGAAGGAAGGATGGAGGGAGGAAAAAAGGAAGGAGGGAGGGAGGGAGAAAGGAAAAGAGGAAGGAAGGAAGGATGCAAGGAAAGATGGATGGAGGGAGGAGAAAGGAACAGAGGAAAGAAGGAACAGTCAAAACAGACAACACGAAGGTTAATAAAAGCATTACAAGGGGAAGAGGAAAACACACCAAGTAATGTCAAGATTCTTCCTTTAAGATTCCACTTTAGTGGGATGAGACTGAGCACTATTTTTTGTGTGCACCATGAGTTATAAAGGTGTATTTAGTCAAAGAAAGAAAAAGAAGAGATTAATTAAATTAAAAATAAATTTATTTGCTTAGTCATACATACAATAAAATACACTTAATACCAGTAAACACTTATTTCCACAAAACATAAATACAACTTTAAAGTCAATTCAATTCAATTTTACTATATTATAACCGAAAATGAATGAGAAGGAGAAGGGGGAGAAAGGAGAAAGAACGAGGAGAAGAATAGATGGTGAGGGGAGAGAGGAGAAAGAAGCACAGTGATAATCAATCAACATTAATTTAGACCACCTATTCAGATGAGGAAAAAACTCCCCAAAACTCCCCTTTAACGGGGGGAAAGAGGAGAAACCTGAGGAAGCTGGAGCAGGAAATGGCACAGCCTCAGTGGCAAAATATCTGCAACAAGAGGAGAGACTCCACACAAGAGGGCAACACTCAAAGATACCATTCACACAGAGTGAAAGAGACAGGAGATGTTGAGAGAATATCACATATTTGCAGATAATACACAAAGCTATAGGCTAAAAATGTTTAGAGTAGGAAAGATAATAGGATAAAAAAAACGACATACCTTATATAGACGCAAACCAAATGAATCTGCTAGAAAAATCTCAAAAAAATATGAAGTTACTATACAAACATACATGACACTTAAAAATGCAATAATTAAAAAAATATACACAAAATATTCAAACACAAAACATGCAAACACAAAACATGCAAACACAAAACATACAATACATAAAAATGGGTGAGGACATACAAAGAGAAAAAAAACATTAAAAATGATATTAGTAAGGAAAACATAATAAAGTAAACAGAGTTAAACATACATGTCACTTAAACATACAAGAATTATAAAAATATTCACAAAACATGCAAACACAAAACACAAGACATGGAAACACAAAACATAAAAGATAGAAACACAAAACAAAAGATTGAAACACAAAACACAAAAGATGGAAACACAAAACATAAAAGATGGAAACACAAAACACAAAACATAGAAACACAAAACATAAAAGATTGAAACACAAAACATAAAAGATAGAAACACAAAACATAAAAGATAGAAACACAAAACATAAAAGCACAAAACATAAAAGATGGAAGCACAAAACATAAAAGATAGAAACACAAAACACAAAAGATAGAAACACAAAAGATGGAAACACAAAACACAAAAGATAGGAACACAAAAGATGGAAGCACAAAACAAAAGATTGAAACACAAAACATAAAAGATAGAAACACAAAACATAAAAGATAGAAACACAAAACATAAAAGCACAAAACATAAAAGATGGAAGCACAAAACATAAAAGATAGAAACACAAAACACAAAAGATAGAAAGACAAAAGATGGAAGCACAAAACATAAAAGATAGAAACACAAAAGATAGAAACACAAAAGATGGAAGCACAAAACATAAAAGATTGAAACACAAAACATAAAAGATAGAAACACAAAAGATAGAAAGACAAAATACAAAAGATAGAAACACAAAACACAAAAGATAGAAACACAAAAGACAAAAGATGGAAACACAAAACACAAAAGATAGAAACACAAAACATAAAAGATGGAAGCACAAAACATAAAAGATTGAAACAAAAAACATAAAAGATAGAAACACAAAACACAAAAGATGGAAACACAAAACATAAAAGATTGAAACACAAAACATAAAAGATAGAAACACATAACACAAAAGATAGAAACACAAAACACAAAAGATGGAAACACAAAACAAAAGATGGAAACACAAAAGATAGAAACACAAAACACAAAAGATAGGAACACAAAACATAAAAGATTGAAACACAACACATAAAAGATAGAAACACAAAAGATAGGAACACAAAACATAAAAGATAGAAACACAAAATACAAAAGATAGAAACACAAAACACAAAATATAGAAACACAAAAGATAGAAACACAAAAGATTGAAACACAAAACATAAAAGTTGAGAGAATATCACATATTTGCAGATAATACACAAAGCTATAGGCTAAAAATGTTTAGAGTAGGAAAGATAATAGGATAAAAAAAACGACATACCTTATATAGACGCAAACCAAATGAATCTGCTAGAAAAATCTCAAAAAAATATGAAGTTACTATACAAACATACATGACACTTAAAAATGCAATAATTAAAAAAATATACACAAAATATTCAAACACAAAACATGAAAACACAAAACATGCAAACACAAAACATACAATACATAAAAATGGGTGAGGACATACAAAGAGAAAAAAAAACATTAAAAATGATATTAGTAAGGAAAACATAATAAAGTAAACAGAGTTAAACATACATGTCACTTAAACATACAAGAATTATAAAAATATTCACAAAACATGCAAACACAAAACACAAGACATGGAAACACAAAAGATGGAAACACAAAACATAAAAGATAGAAACACAAAACAAAAGATTGAAACACAAAACACAAAAGATGGAAACACAAAACATAAAAGATGGAAACACAAAACACAAAACATAGAAACACAAAACATAAAAGATAGAAACACAAAACATAAAAGCACAAAACACAAAAGATAGGAACACAAAACACAAAAGATTGAAACACAAAACAAAAGATGGAAACACAAAACATAAAAGATTGAAACACAAAACATAAAAGATAGAAAAACAAAACACAAAAGATAGAAACACAAAAGATAGAAACACAAAACATAAAAGATGGAAGCACAAAACATAAAAGATTGAAACACAAAACATACATACAATACATAAAAATGGGTGAGGACACACAAATAGAAAAAAAAACATTAAAAATGTTATTAGTAAGGAAAACATAATAAAGTAAACAGAGTTAAACATACATGTCACTTAAACATACAAGAATTATAAAAATATTCACAAAACATGCAAACACAAAACACAAGACATGGAAACACAAAACATAAAAGATAGAAACACAAAACAAAAGATTGAAACACAAAACACAAAAGATGGAAACACAAAACATAAAAGATGGAAACACAAAACACAAAACATAGAAACACAAAACATAAAAGATTGAAACACAAAACATAAAAGATAGAAACACAAAACATAAAAGATAGAAACACAAAACATAAAAGCACAAAACATAAAAGATGGAAGCACAAAACATAAAAGATAGAAACACAAAACACAAAAGATAGGAACACAAAAGATGGAAGCACAAAACAAAAGATTGAAACACAAAACATAAAAGATAGAAACACAAAAGATAGAAAGACAAAAGATGGAAGCACAAAACATAAAAGATTGAAACACAAAAGATAGAAACACAAAACACAAAAGATATGAACACAAAAGATGGAAGCACAAAACATAAAAGATTGAAACACAAAACATAAAAGATAGAAACACAAAAGATAGAAAGACAAAATACAAAAGATAGAAACACAAAACACAAAAGATAGAAACACAAAACATAAAAGATGGAAGCACAAAAGACAAAAGATGGAAACACAAAACACAAAAGATAGAAACACAAAAGACAAAAGATGGAAACACAAAACACAAAAGATAGAAACACAAAACATAAAAGATGGAAGCACAAAACATAAAAGATTGAAACAAAAAACATAAAAGATAGAAACACAAAACATAAAAGATTGAAACACAAAACACAAAAGATAGAAACACAAAACACAAAAGATGGAAACACAAAACAAAAGATGGAAACACAAAAGATAGAAACACAAAACACAAAAGATAGGAACACAAAACATAAAAGATTGAAACACAACACATAAAAGATAGAAACACAAAAGATAGGAACACAAAACATAAAAGATAGAAACACAAAATACAAAAGATAGAAACACAAAACACAAAATATAGAAACACAAAAGATAGAAACACAAAAGATTGAAACACAAAACATAAAAGTTGAGAGAATATCACATATTTGCAGATAATACACAAAGCTATAGGCTAAAAATGTTTAGAGTAGGAAAGATAATAGGATAAAAAAAACGACATACCTTATATAGACGCAAACCAAATGAATCTGCTAGAAAAATCTCAAAAAAATATGAAGTTACTATACAAACATACATGACACTTAAAAATGCAATAATTAAAAAAATATACACAAAATATTCAAACACAAAACATGAAAACACAAAACATGCAAACACAAAACATACAATACATAAAAATGGGTGAGGACATACAAAGAGAAAAAAAACATTAAAAATGATATTAGTAAGGAAAACATAATAAAGTAAACAGAGTTAAACATACATGTCACTTAAACATACAAGAATTATAAAAATATTCACAAAACATGCAAACACAAAACACAAGACATGGAAACACAAAAGATGGAAACACAAAACATAAAAGATAGAAACACAAAACAAAAGATTGAAACACAAAACATAAAAGATGGAAACACAAAAGATGGAAACACAAAACATAAAAGATGGAAACACAAAACATAGAAACACAAAACATAATAGATAGAAACACAAAACACAAAAGATGGAAACACAAAACATAAAAGATAGAAACACAAAACATAAAAGATAGAAACACAAAACATAAAAGCACAAAACACAAAAGATAGGAACACAAAACACAAAAGATTGAAACACAAAACAAAAGATGGAAACACAAAACATAAAAGATAGAAACACAAAATACAAAAGATAGAAACACAAAACATAAAAAATGGAAGCACAAAACATAAAAGATAGAAACACAAAAGATAGAAACACAAAACACAAAAGATAGAAACACAAAACACAAAAGATGGAAACACAAAAGATAGAAACACAAAACACAAAAGATAGGAACACAAAACATAAAAGATTGAAACACAACACATAAAAGATAGAAACACAAAAGATAGGAACACAAAACATAAAAGTTGAGAGAAGATCACATATTTGCAGATAATACACAAAGCTATAGGCTAAAAATGTTTAGAGTAGGAAAGATAATAGGATAAAAAAAACGACATACCTTATATAGACGCAAACCAAATGAATCTGCTAGAAAAATCTCAAAAAAATATGAAGTTACTATACAAACATACATGACACTTAAAAATGCAATAATTAAAAAAATATACACAAAATATTCAAACACAAAACATGAAAACACAAAACATACAATACATAAAACATGCAAACACAAAACATACAATACATAAAAATGGGTGAGGACATACAAAGAGAAAAAAAACATTAAAAATGATATTAGTAAGGAAAACATAATAAAGTAAACAGAGTTAAACATACATGTCACTTAAACATACAAGAATTATAAAACTATTCACAAAACATGCAAACACAAAACACAAGACATGGAAACACAAAAGATGGAAACACAAAACATAAAAGATAGGAACACAAAAGATAGAAACACAAAACACAAAAGATAGAAACACAAAACACAAAAGATAGGAACACAAAACATAAAAGATAGAAACACAAAATACAAAAGATAGAAACACAAAACACAAAATATAGAAACACAAAAGATAGAAACACAAAAGATTGAAACACAAAACATAAAAGTTGAGAGAAGATCACATATTTGCAGATAATACACAAAGCTATAGGCTAAAAATGTTTAGAGTAGGAAAGATAATAGGATAAAAAAAACGACATACCTTATATAGACGCAAACCAAATGAATCTGCTAGAAAAATCTCAAAAAAATATGAAGTTACTATACAAACATACATGACACTTAAAAATGCAATAATTAAAAAAATATACACAAAATATTCAAACACAAAACATGAAAACACAAAACATGCAAACACAAAACATACAATACATAAAAATGGGTGAGGACATACAAAGAGAAAAAAACACATTAAAAATGATATTAGTAAGGAAAACATAATAAAGTAAACAGTTAAACATACATGTCACTTAAACATGCAAGAATTATAAAAATATTCACAAAACATGCAAACACAAAACACAAGACATGGAAACACAAAAGATGGAAACACAAAACATAAAAGATAGAAACACAAAACAAAAGATTGAAACACATAACACAAAAGATGGAAACACAAAAGATAGAAACACAAAACACAAAAGATAGAAACACAAAAGATGGAAGCACAAAACATAAAAGATAGAAACACAAAACATAAAAGACAGAAACACAAAACATAAAAGATAGAAACACAAAACATAAAACATTGAAACACAAAACATAAAAGATGGAAACACAAAAGAGAGAAACACAAAACATAAAACATTGAAACACAAAACATAAAAGATAGAAACACAAAATACAAAAGATAGAAACACAAAACATAAAAGACAGAAACACAAAACATAAAAGATAGAAACACAAAACATAAAACATTGAAACACAAAACATAAAAGATGGAAACACAAAAGAGAGAAACACAAAACATAAAAGATGGAAGCACAAAACATAAAAGATTGAAACACAAAACACAAAAGATAGAAACACAAAAGATGGAAACACAAAACACAAAACACAAAAGATAAAAGATAGAAACACAAAACACAAAACATAAAAGATTGAAACACAAAACATAAAAGATAGAAAAACAAAACACAAAAGATAGAAACACAAAAGATAGAAACACAAAACATAAAAGATAGAAACACAAAACATAAAAGATAGAAAAACAAAACACAAAAGATAGAAACACAAAAGATAGAAACACAAAACATAAAAGATAGAAAAACAAAACACAAAAGATAGAAACACAAAAGATAGAAACACAGAACATAAAAGATAGAAACACAAAAGATTGAAACACAAAACATAAAAGTTGAGAGAAGATCACATATTTGCAGATAATACACAAAGCTATAGGCTAAAAATGTTTAGAGTAGGAAAGATAATAGGATAAAAAAAACGACATACCTTATATAGACGCAAACCAAATGAATCTGCTAGAAAAATCTCAAAAAAATATGAAGTTACAATACAAACATACATGACACTTAAAAATGCAATAATTAAAAAAATATACACAAAATATTCAAACACAAAACATGAAAACACAAAACATGCAAACACAAAACATACAATACATAAAAATGGGTGAGGACATACAAAGAGAAAAAAAACATTAAAAATGATATTAGTAAGGAAAACATAAAGTAAACAGTTAAACATAAATGTCACTTAAACATACAAGAATTATAAAAATATTCACAAAACATGCAAACACAAAACACAAGACATGTAAACACAAAAGATGGAAACACAAAACATAAAAGATAGAAACACAAAACAAAAGATTGAAACACAAAACACAAAAGATGGAAACACAAAAGATAGAAACACAAAACACAAAAGATAGAAACACAAAAGATGGAAGCACAAAACATAAAAGATTGAAACACAAAATAAAAGATTGAAACACAAAACACAAAAGATGGAAACACAAAAGATAGAAACACAAAACACAAAAGATAGAAACACAAAAGACAGAAACACAAAACATAAAAGATAGAAACACAAAACATAAAAGATGGAAACACAAAAGAGAGAAACACAAAACATAAAACATTGAAACACAAAACATAAAAGATAGAAACACAAAACATAAAAGATTGAAACACAAAACATAAAAGATAGAAACACAAAACATAAAAGATAGAAACACAAAACATAAAAGATAGAAACACAAAACATAAAAGATGGAAGCACTAAACATAAAAGATAGAAACACAAAACACAACAGATAGAAACACAAAAGATGGAAACACAAAAGATGGAAGCACAAAACATAAAAGATAGAAACACAAAATACAAAAGATAGAAACACAAAACACAAAAGATAGAAACATAGAAACACAAAACACAAAAGATGGAAACACAAAACATAAAACATTGAAACACAAAACATAAAAGATAGAAACACAAAACATAAAAGATGGAAGCACAAAACATAAAAGATTGAAACACAAAACATAAAAGATAGAAACACAAAACATAAAAGATAGAAACACAAAACATAAAAGATGGAAGCACAAAACATAAAAGATAGAAACACAAAACACAAAAAAATTGAAACACAAAAGATGGAAACACAAAACACAAAAGATAGGAACACAAAAGATGGAAGCACAAAACATAAAAGATAGAAACACAAAAGATAGAAACACAAAACATAAAACATTGAAACACAAAACATAAAAGATAGAAACACAAAATACAAAAGATAGAAACACAAAACATAAAAGATGGAAACACAAAACATAAAAGATAGAAACACAAAATACAAAAGATAGAAACACAAAAGATAAAAGTTAGAAACACAAAACATAAAAGATGGAAACACAAAACATAAAAGATTGAAACACAAAACACAAAAGATAGAAACACAAAACATAAAAGATGGAAGCACAAAACATAAAAGATTGAAACACAAAACATAAAACATTGAAACACAAAACACAAAAGATGGAAACACAAAACACAAAAGATGGAAACACAAAACATAAAAGATAGAAACACAAAACACAAAAGATAGAAACACAAAACACAAAAGATGGAAACACAAAACATAAAAGAGAGAAACACAAAACATAAAACATTGAAATACAAAACATAAAAGATAGAAACACAAAACATAAAAGATTGAAACACAAAACACAAACATAAAAGACAGAAACACAAAACATAAAAGATGGAAACACAAAACACAAAAGATAGAAACACAAAAGACAAAAGATGGAAAAATAAAACATAAAAGATAGAAACACAAAAGATGGAAACACAAAACATAAAAGATAGAAACATAAAACATAAAAGATGGAAGCACAAAACACAAAAGATGGAAAAACAAAACACAAAAGATGGAAAGACAAAACATAAAAGATGGAAGCACAAAACACAAAAGATAGAAACACAAAACACAAAAGATAGGAACACAAAACACAAAAGATTGAAACACAAAACAAAAGATGGAAACACAAAACATAAAAGATTGAAACACAAAACATAAAAGATTGAAACACAAAAGATAGAAACACAAAACATAAAAGATAGAAACACAAAACATAAAAGATAGAAACACAAAACATAAAAGATAGAAACACAAAATAAAAGATTGAAACACAAAACACAAACATAAAAGACAGAAACACAAAACACAAAAGATAGAAACACAAAACATAAAAGATAGAAACACAAAACATATAAGATAGAAACACAAAATAAAAGATTGAAACACAAAACACAAACATAAAAGACAGAAACACAAAACATAAAAGATAGAAACACAAAACATAAAAGATAGAAACACAAAATACAAAAGATAGAAACACAAAAGATAAAAGTTAGAAACACAAAACATAAAAGATGGAAGCACAAAACATAAAAGATTGAAACACAAAACACAAAAGATAGAAACACAAAACATAAAAGATGGAAGCACAAAACATAAAAGATTGAAACACAAAACATAAAACATTGAAACACAAAACACAAAAGATGGAAACACAAAACACAAAAGATGGAAACACAAAACATAAAAGATAGAAACACAAAAGACAAAAGATGGAAACACAAAACATAAAAGAGAGAAACACAAAACATAAAACATTGAAATACAAAACATAAAAGATAGAAACACAAAAGACAAAAGATGGAAACACAAAACATAAAAGAGAGAAACACAAAACATAAAACATTGAAATACAAAACATAAAAGATAGAAACACAAAACATAAAAGATTGAAACACAAAACACAAAAGATAGAAACACAAAACATAAAACATTGAAATACAAAACATAAAAGACAGAAACACAAAACATAAAAGATGGAAACACAAAACATAAAAGAGAGAAACACAAAACATAAAACATTGAAATACAAAACATAAAAGACAGAAACACAAAACATAAAAGATGGAAACACAAAACACAAAAGATAGAAACACAAAAGACAAAAGATGGAAACACAAAAGATGAAAAAATAAAACATAAAAGATAGAAACACAAAAGATGGAAACACAAAACATAAAAGATAGAAACATAAAACAAAAGATAGAAACACAAAAGATGGAAAAACAAAACACAAAAGATAGAAACATAAAACAAAAGATAGAAACACAAAAGACAGAAACACAAAACATAAAAGATAGAAACACAAAACACAAAAGATAGGAACACAAAACATAAAAGATTGAAACACAAAAGATAGAAACACAAAACATAAAAGATAGAAACACAAAACACAAAAGATAGAAACACAAAACATAAAAGATAGAAACACAAAAAATAAAAGATAGAAACACAAAATAAAAGATTGAAACACAAAACATAAAAGATAGAAACACAAAACATAAAAGATAGAAACACAAAACACAAAAGATAGAAACACAAAACATAAAAGATAGAAACACAAAACATAAAAGATAGAAACACAAAACATAAAAGATAGAAACACAAAATAAAAGATTGAAACACAAAACATAAAAGATAGAAACACAAAACACAAAAGATAGAAACACAAAACATAAAAGACAGAAACACAAAACATAAAAGATGGAAACACAAAACATTGAAACACAAAAACACAAAACATAAAAGATTGAAACACAAAACACAAAAGATAGAAACACAAAACACAAAAGATAGAAACACAAAAGATGGAAACACAAAACACAAAAGATAGGAACACAAAAGATGGAAGCACAAAACATAAAAGATTGAAACACAAAACATAAAAGATAGAAACACAAAACACAAAAGAGGGAAACACAAAACATAAAAGATAGAAACACAAAACATAAAAGATAGAAACACAAAAGATAGAAACACAAAACATAAAAGATAGAAGCACAAAACACAAAAGATAGAAACACAAAATACAAAAGATAGAAACACAAAACATAAAAGATGGAAGCACAAAACATAAAAGATTGAAACACAAAACATAAAAGATAGAAACACAAAACACAAAAGATAGAAACACAAAACACAAAAGATAGAAACACAAAACATAAAAGATGGAAACACAAAACATATAAGATAGAAACACAAAACACAAAAGATAGAAACACAAAATACAAAAGATAGAAACACAAAACATAAAAGATGGAAGCACAAAACATAAAAGATGGAAGCACAAAACATAAAAGATAGAAACACAAAAGATAGAAACACAAAACAAAAGATGAAAACACAAAACATAAAAGATGGAAGCACAAAACATAAAAGATGGAAACACAAAATACAAAAGATAGAAACACAAAAGATAGGAACACAAAAGATGGAAGCACAAAACATAAAAGATTGAAACACAAAACATAAAAGATAGAAACACAAAAGATAGAAACACAAAACATAAAAGATTGAAACACAAAACATAAAAGATAGAAACACAATAGATAGAAACACAAAAGATAGAAACACAAAAGATAGAAACACAAAACATAAAAGATAGAAGCACAAAACACAAAAGATAGAAACATAGAAACACAAAACACAAAAGATGGAAACACAAAATACAACAGATAGAAACACAAAACATAAAAGATGGAAACACAAAACATAAAAGATGGAAGCACAAAACATAAAAGATGGAAGCACAAAATACAAAAGATAGGAACACAAAAGATGGAAGCACAAAACATAAAAGATAGAAACACAAAATACAAAAGATAGGAACACAAAAGATGGAAGCACAAAACATAAAAGATTGAAACACAAAACATAAAAGATAGAAACACAAAAGATAGAAACACAAAAGATAGAAACACAAAAGATAGAAACACAAAACATAAAAGATTGAAACACAAAATACAAAAGATAGAAACACAAAACATAAAAGATTGAAACACAAAATACAAAAGATAGAAACACAAAACATAAAAGATGGAAGCACAAAACGTAAAAGATTGAAACACAAAACATAAAAGATGGAAGCACAAAACATAAAAGATGGAAGCACAAAACATAAAAGAATGAAACACAAAACATAAAAGATAGAAACACAAAAGATGGAAGCACAAAACATAAAAGATTGAAACACAAAACATAAAAGAATGAAACACAAAACATAAAAGATAGAAACACAAAACACAGGAACACAAAAGATGGAAGCACAAAACATAAAAGATGGAAACACAAAACATAAAAGATGGAAGCACAAAACATAAAAGAATGAAACACAAAACATAAAAGATAGAAACACAAAAGATTGAAACACAAAACATAAAAGACAGAAACACAAAACATAAAAGAATGAAACACAAAACATAAAAGATAGAAACACAAAACACAGGAACACAAAAGATGGAAGCACAAAACATAAAAGATTGAAACACAAAACATATAAGATAGAAACACAAAATAAAAGATTGAAACACAAAACACAAACATAAAAGACAGGAACACAAAACATAAAACATTGAAACACAAAACATAAAAGATGGAAACACAAAAGAGAGAAACACAAAACATAAAACATTGAAACACAAAACATAAAAGATAGAAACACAAAACATAAAAGATGGAAACACAAAACATAAAAGATTGAAACACAAAAGAGAGAAACACAAAACATAAAACATTGAAACACAAAACATAAAAGATAGAACACAAAACATAAAAGATGGAAACACAAAAGAGAGAAACACAAAACATAAAACATTGAAACACAAAAGAGAGAAACACAAAACATAAAACATTGAAACACAAAACATAAAAGATAGAAACACAAAACATAAAAGATGGAAACACAAAAGAGAGAAACACAAAACATAAAACATTGAAACACAAAACATAAAAGATAGAAACACAAAACATAAAAGATGGAAACACAAAACATAAAAGATTGAAACACAAAAGAGAGAAACACAAAACATAAAACATTGAAACACAAAACATAAAAGATAGAAACACAAAACATAAAAGATGGAAACACAAAAGAGAGAAACACAAAACATAAAACATTGAAACACAAAACATATAAGATAGAAACACAAAATAAAAGACAGAAACACAAAACATAAAAGATAGAAACACAAAACATAAAAGATAGAAACACAAAATACAAAAGATAGAAACACAAAACATAAAAGATGGAAACACAAAAGAGAGAAACACAAAACATAAAACATTGAAACACAAAACATAAAAGATAGAAACACAAAACATAAAAGATGGAAGCACAAAACATAAAAGATTGAAACACAAAACATAAAAGATAGAAACACAAAACATAAAAGATAGAAAAACAAAACATAAAAGATGGAAACACAAAATACAAAAGATAGGAACACAAAAGATGGAAGCACAAAAAATAAAAGATTGAAACACAAAACACAAACATAAAAGACAGAAACACAAAACATAAAAGATGGAAACACAAAAGAGAGAAACACAAAGAGAGAAACACAAACATAAAAGATAGAAACACAAAATACAAAAGATAGAAACACAAAACATAAAAGATGGAAGCACAAAACATTAAAGATAGAAACACAAAATACAAAAGATAGGAACACAAAAGATGGAAGCACAAAAAATAAAAGATTGAAACACAAAACACAAAAGATAGAAACACAAAACATAAAAGACAGAAACACAAAACATAAAAGATAGAAACACAAAACATAAAAGATGGAAACACAAAAGAGAGAAACACAAAAGAGAGAAACACAAAACATAAAACATTGAAAAACAAAACATAAAAGATAGAAACACAAAACATAAAAGATAGAAACACAAAACATAAAAGATAGAAACACAAAACATAAAAGATGGAAACACAAAAGAGAGAAACACAAAAGAGAGAAACACAAAACATAAAACATTGAAACACATAAAAGATGGAAGCACAAAATACAAAAGATAGGAACACAAAAGATGGAAGCACAAAACATAAAAGATAGAAACACAAAATACAAAAGATAGGAACACAAAAGATGGAAGCACAAAACATAAAAGATTGAAACACAAAACATAAAAGATAGAAACACAAAAGATAGAAACACAAAAGATAGAAACACAAAAGATAGAAACACAAAACATAAAAGATTGAAACACAAAATACAAAAGATAGAAACACAAAACATAAAAGATTGAAACACAAAATACAAAAGATAGAAACACAAAACATAAAAGATGGAAGCACAAAACGTAAAAGATTGAAACACAAAACATAAAAGATGGAAGCACAAAACATAAAAGATGGAAGCACAAAACATAAAAGAATGAAACACAAAACATAAAAGATAGAAACACAAAAGATGGAAGCACAAAACATAAAAGATTGAAACACAAAACATAAAAGAATGAAACACAAAACATAAAAGATGGAAACACAAAAGATGGAAGCACAAAACATAAAAGATTGAAACACAAAACATAAAAGAATGAAACACAAAACATAAAAGATAGAAACACAAAAGATGGAAGCACAAAACATAAAAGAATGAAACACAAAACACAAAACACAGGAACACAAAAGATGGAAGCACAAAACATAAAAGATGGAAACACAAAACATAAAAGATGGAAGCACAAAACATAAAAGAATGAAACACAAAACATAAAAGATAGAAACACAAAAGATTGAAACACAAAACATAAAAGACAGAAACACAAAACATAAAAGAATGAAACACAAAACATAAAAGATAGAAACACAAAACACAGGAACACAAAAGATGGAAGCACAAAACATAAAAGATTGAAACACAAAACATATAAGATAGAAACACAAAATAAAAGATTGAAACACAAAACACAAACATAAAAGACAGGAACACAAAACATAAAACATTGAAACACAAAACATAAAAGATGGAAACACAAAAGAGAGAAACACAAAACATAAAACATTGAAACACAAAACATAAAAGATAGAAACACAAAACATAAAAGATGGAAACACAAAACATAAAAGATTGAAACACAAAAGAGAGAAACACAAAACATAAAACATTGAAACACAAAACATAAAAGATAGAACACAAAACATAAAAGATGGAAACACAAAAGAGAGAAACACAAAACATAAAACATTGAAACACAAAAGAGAGAAACACAAAACATAAAACATTGAAACACAAAACATAAAAGATAGAAACACAAAACATAAAAGATGGAAACACAAAAGAGAGAAACACAAAACATAAAACATTGAAACACAAAACATAAAAGATAGAAACACAAAACATAAAAGATGGAAACACAAAACATAAAAGATTGAAACACAAAAGAGAGAAACACAAAACATAAAACATTGAAACACAAAACATAAAAGATAGAAACACAAAACATAAAAGATGGAAACACAAAAGAGAGAAACACAAAACATAAAACATTGAAACACAAAACATATAAGATAGAAACACAAAATAAAAGACAGAAACACAAAACATAAAAGATAGAAACACAAAACATAAAAGATAGAAACACAAAATACAAAAGATAGAAACACAAAACATAAAAGATGGAAACACAAAAGAGAGAAACACAAAACATAAAACATTGAAACACAAAACATAAAAGATAGAAACACAAAACATAAAAGATGGAAGCACAAAACATAAAAGATTGAAACACAAAACATAAAAGATAGAAACACAAAACATAAAAGATAGAAAAACAAAACATAAAAGATGGAAACACAAAATACAAAAGATAGGAACACAAAAGATGGAAGCACAAAAAATAAAAGATTGAAACACAAAACACAAAACATAAAAGATGGAAACACAAAAGAGAGAAACACAAAGAGAGAAACACAAACATAAAAGATAGAAACACAAAATACAAAAGATAGAAACACAAAACATAAAAGATGGAAGCACAAAACATTAAAGATAGAAACACAAAATACAAAAGATAGGAACACAAAAGATGGAAGCACAAAAAATAAAAGATTGAAACACAAAACACAAAAGATAGAAACACAAAACATAAAAGACAGAAACACAAAACATAAAAGATAGAAACACAAAACATAAAAGATGGAAACACAAAAGAGAGAAACACAAAAGAGAGAAACACAAAACATAAAACATTGAAAAACAAAACATAAAAGATAGAAACACAAAACATAAAAGATAGAAACACAAAACATAAAAGATAGAAACACAAAACATAAAAGATGGAAACACAAAAGAGAGAAACACAAAAGAGAGAAACACAAAACATAAAACATTGAAACACAAAACATAAAAGATAGAAACACAAAACATAAAAGATAGAAACACAAAATACAAAAGATAGAAACACAAAACATAAAAGATGGAAACACAAAATACAAAAGATAGGAACACAAAAGATGGAAGCACAAAAAATAAAAGATTGAAACACAAAACATAAAAGATAGAAACACAAAACATAAAAGACAGAAACACAAAACATAAAAGATAGAAACACAAAACATAAAAGATGGAAACACAAAAGAGAGAAACACAAAAGATAGAAACACAAAACATAAAACATTGAAACACAAAACATAAAAGATAGAAACACAAAACATAAAAGATAGAAACACAAAACATAAAAGATGGAAACACAAAAGAGAGAAACACAAAAGATAGAAACACAAAACATAAAACATTGAAACACAAAACATAAAAGATAGAAACACAAAAGATAGAAACACAAAACATAAAAGATGGAAGCACAAAACATTAAAGATTGAAACACAAAACACAAAAGATAGAAACACAAAAGAGAGAAACACAAAACATAAAACATTGAAACACAAAACACAAAAGATGGAAACACAAAACACAAAAGATGGAAACACAAAACATAAAACATTGAAACACAAAACACAAAAGATAGAAACACAAAAGATAGAAACACAAAATACAAAAGATAGAAACACAAAACATAAAAGATGGAAGCACAAAACATAAAAGATGGAAGCACAAAACATAAAAGATTGAAACACAAAACATAAAAGATGGAAGCACAAAACATAAAAGATTGAAACACAAAACATAAAAGATAGAAACACAAAACACAAAAGATAGAAACACAAAAGATAGAAACATAGAAACACAAAACACAAAAGATGGAAACACAAAACATATAAGATAGAAAAACAAAACATAAAAGAAACACAAAAGATAGAAACACAAAATACAAAAGATAGAAACACAAAATACAAAAGATAGAAACACAAAACATAAAAGATGGAAACACAAAACATAAAAGATGGAAGCACAATACATAAAAGAATGAAACACAAAACATAAAAGATAGAAACACAAAACATAAAAGATAGAAACACAAAAGATAGAAACACAAAACACAGGAACACAAAAGATGGAAGCACAAAACATAAAAGACAGAAACACAAAACATAAAAGAGAGAAACACAAAACATAAAACATTGAAACACAAAACATAAAAGATAGAAACACAAAACATAAAAGATGGAAACACAAAAGAGAGAAACACAAAACATAAAACATTGAAACACAAAACATAAAAGATAGAAACACAAAACATAAAAGATAGAAACACAAAATACAAAAGATAGAAACACAAAACATAAAAGATGGAAGCACAAAACATAAAAGATAGAAACACAAAATACAAAAGATAGAAACACAAAACATAAAAGATGGAAACACAAAAGAGAGAAACACAAAAGAGAGAAACACAAAACATAAAACATTGAAACACAAAACATAAAAGATAGAAACACAAAACATAAAAGATGGAAGCACAAAACATTAAAGATTGAAACACAAAACACAAAAGATGGAAACACAAAACACAAAAGATGGAAACATAAAAGATAGAAACACAAAACATAAAAGATGGAAACACAAAACACAAAAGATAGAAACACAAAAGATGGAAACACAAAACACAAAAGATGGAAGCACAAAACATAAAAGATTGAAACACAAAAGAGAGAAACACAAAACATAAAACATTGAAACACAAAACATAAAAGATAGAAACACAAAACATAAAAAATTGAAACACAAAACACAAAAGATAGAAACACAAAAGATAGAAACACAAAACACAAAAGATAGAAACATAGAAACACAAAACACAAAAGATGGAAACACAAAACACAAAAGATGGAAACACAAAACATAAAAGATAGAAACACAAAACACAAAAGATAGAAAAACAAAAGATGGAAGCACAAAACATAAAAGATAGAAACACAAAACATAAAACATTGAAACACAAAACACAAAAGATGGAAACACAAAACACAAAAGATGGAAACACAAAACATAAAAGATAGAAACACAAAACACAAAAGATAGAAACACAAAAGATGGAAGCACAAAACATAAAAGATAGAAACACAAAAGATGGAAGCACAAAACACAAAAGATAGGAACACAAAAGATGGAAGCACAAAACACAAAAGATAGGAACACAAAAGATGGAAGCACAAAACACAAAAGATAGGAACACAAAAGATGGAAGCACAAAACATAAAAGATAGAAACACAAAAGATAGAAAGACAAAATACAAAAGATAGAAACACAAAAGATAGAAACACAAAAGACAGAAACACAAAACATAAAAGATGGAAACACAAAAGAGAGAAACACAAAACACAAAAGATGGAAACACAAAATACATAAGATAGAAACACAAAACATAAAAGATGGAAGCACAAAACATAAAAGATTGAAACACAAAACATAAAAGATAGAAACACAAAACATAAAAGATAGAAACACAAAACACAAAAGATTGAAACACAAAACATAAAAGATAGAAACACAAAACACAAAAGATAGGAACACAAAAGATGGAAGCACAAAAAATAAAAGATTGAAACACAAAACACAAAAGATAGAAACACAAAACATAAAAGACAGAAACACAAAACATAAAAGATAGAAACACAAAACATAAAAGATGGAAACACAAAAGAGAGAAACACAAAAGAGAGAAACACAAAACATAAAACATTGAAAAACAAAACATAAAACCTTGAAACACAAAACATAAAAGATAGAAACACAAAACATAAAAGATAGAAACACAAAATACAAAAGATAGAAACACAAAACATAAAAGATGGAAACACAAAATACAAAAGATAGGAACACAAAAGATGGAAGCACAAAAAATAAAAGATTGAAACACAAAACATAAAAGATAGAAACACAAAACATAAAAGACAGAAACACAAAACATAAAAGATAGAAACACAAAACATAAAAGATGGAAACACAAAAGAGAGAAACACAAAAGATAGAAACACAAAACATAAAACATTGAAACACAAAACATAAAAGATAGAAACACAAAAGATAGAAACACAAAACATAAAAGATGGAAGCACAAAACATTAAAGATTGAAACACAAAACACAAAAGATAGAAACACAAAAGAGAGAAACACAAAACATAAAACATTGAAACACAAAACACAAAAGATGGAAACACAAAACACAAAAGATGGAAACACAAAACATAAAACATTGAAACACAAAACACAAAAGATGGAAACACAAAACACAAAAGATGGAAACACAAAACACAAAAGATAGAAACACAAAACATAAAAGATGGAAACACAAAACATAAAAGATGGAAACACAAAACATAAAAGATGGAAGCACAAAACATAAAAGATAGAAACACAAAACATAAAAGATGGAAACACAAAACACAAAAGATTGAAACACAAAACATAAAAGATAGAAACACAAAACACAAAAGATAGAAACACAAAAGATAGAAACACAAAACATAAAAGATGGAAACACAAAACATAAAACATTGAAACACAAAACACAAAAGATGGAAACACAAAACACAAAAGATGGAAACACAAAACACAAAAGATGGAAACACAAAACATAAAAGATGGAAACACAAAACATAAAAGATGGAAACACAAAACATAAAAGATGGAAGCACAAAACATAAAAGATAGAAACACAAAACATAAAAGATGGAAGCACAAAACATAAAAGATGGAAGCACAAAACATAAAAGATAGAAACACAAAACATAAAAGATAGAAGCACAAAATACAAAAGATAGAAACACAAAACATAAAAGATAGAAACACAAAACATAAAAGATGGAAACACAAAACATAAAAGATGGAAGCACAAAACATAAAAGATAGAAACACAAAATACAAAAGATAGAAACACAAAAGATGGAAACACAAAAGATAGGAACACAAAAGATGGAAGCACAAAACATAAAAGATTGAAACACAAAACATAAAAGATAGAAACACAAAAGATAGAAACACAAAACATAAAAGATAGAAGCACAAAACATAAAAGATTGAAACACAAAACATAAAAGATGGAAGCACAAAACATAAAAGATTGAAACACAAAACATAAAAGATAGAAACACAAAACACAAAAGATAGAAACACAAAAGATAGAAACACAAAATACAAAAGATAGAAACACAAAACATAAAAGATGGAAGCACAAAACATAAAAGATGGAAGCACAAAACATAAAAGATTGAAACACAAAACATAAAAGATGGAAGCACAAAACATAAAAGATTGAAACACAAAACATAAAAGATAGAAACACAAAACACAAAAGATAGAAACACAAAAGATAGAAACATAGAAACACAAAACACAAAAGATGGAAACACAAAACATATAAGATAGAAAAACAAAACATAAAAGAAACACAAAAGATAGAAACACAAAATACAAAAGATAGAAACACAAAATACAAAAGATAGAAACACAAAACATAAAAGATGGAAACACAAAACATAAAAGATGGAAGCACAATACATAAAAGAATGAAACACAAAACATAAAAGATAGAAACACAAAAGATAGAAACACAAAACACAGGAACACAAAAGATGGAAGCACAAAACATAAAAGACAGAAACACAAAACATAAAAGAGAGAAACACAAAACATAAAACATTGAAACACAAAACATAAAAGATAGAAACACAAAACATAAAAGATGGAAACACAAAAGAGAGAAACACAAAACATAAAACATTGAAACACAAAACATAAAAGATAGAAACACAAAACATAAAAGATAGAAACACAAAATACAAAAGATAGAAACACAAAACATAAAAGATGGAAGCACAAAACATAAAAGATAGAAACACAAAATACAAAAGATAGAAACACAAAACATAAAAGATGGAAACACAAAAGAGAGAAACACAAAAGAGAGAAACACAAAACATAAAACATTGAAACACAAAACATAAAAGATAGAAACACAAAACATAAAAGATGGAAGCACAAAACATTAAAGATTGAAACACAAAACACAAAAGATGGAAACACAAAACACAAAAGATGGAAACATAAAAGATAGAAACACAAAACATAAAAGATGGAAACACAAAACACAAAAGATGGAAACACAAAACACAAAAGATGGAAGCACAAAACATAAAAGATTGAAACACAAAAGAGAGAAACACAAAACATAAAACATTGAAACACAAAACATAAAAGATAGAAACACAAAACATAAAAAATTGAAACACAAAACACAAAAGATAGAAACACAAAAGATAGAAACACAAAACACAAAAGATAGAAACATAGAAACACAAAACACAAAAGATGGAAACACAAAACACAAAAGATGGAAACACAAAACATAAAAGATAGAAACACAAAACACAAAAGATAGAAACACAAAAGATGGAAGCACAAAACATAAAAGATAGAAACACAAAACATAAAACATTGAAACACAAAACACAAAAGATGGAAACACAAAACACAAAAGATGGAAACACAAAACATAAAAGATAGAAACACAAAACACAAAAGATAGAAACACAAAAGATGGAAGCACAAAACATAAAAGATAGAAACACAAAAGATGGAAGCACAAAACACAAAAGATAGGAACACAAAAGATGGAAGCACAAAACACAAAAGATAGGAACACAAAAGATGGAAGCACAAAACACAAAAGATAGGAACACAAAAGATGGAAGCACAAAACATAAAAGATAGAAACACAAAAGATAGAAAGACAAAATACAAAAGATAGAAACACAAAAGATAGAAACACAAAAGACAGAAACACAAAACATAAAAGATGGAAACACAAAAGAGAGAAACACAAAACACAAAAGATGGAAACACAAAATACATAAGATAGAAACACAAAACATAAAAGATGGAAGCACAAAACATAAAAGATTGAAACACAAAACATAAAAGATAGAAACACAAAACATAAAAGATAGAAACACAAAACACAAAAGATTGAAACACAAAACATAAAAGATAGAAACACAAAACACAAAAGATGGAAACACAAAACATAAAAGATAGAAACACAAAAGATGAAAACACAAAACACAAAAGATGGAAACACAAAACACAAAAGATGGAAACACAAAACATAAAAGATAGAAACACAAAAGATGGAAACACAAAACACAAAAGATAGGAACACAAAAGATGGAAGCACAAAACATAAAAGATAGAAAGACAAAAGATAGAAACACAAAAGACAGAAACACAAAACATAAAAGATGGAAACACAAAAGAGAGAAACACAAAATACAAAAGATAGAAACACAAAAGACAAAAGATGGAAACACAAAACACAAAAGATGGAAACACAAAAGATGGAAACACAAAACACAAAAGATGGAAACACAAAACACAAAAGATGGAAACACAAAACATAAAAGATAGAAACACAAAACATAAAAGATGGAAACACAAAAGAGAGAAACACAAAACACAAAAGATAGAAACACAAAAGACAAAAGATGGAAACACAAAACACAAAAGATGGAAACACAAAAGATGGAAACACAAAACACAAAAGATGGAAACACAAAACACAAAAGATAGAAACACAAAAGATAGAAACACAAAAGATAGAAACACAAAAGATAGAAACATAAAAGATAGAAACACAAAACACAAAAGATGGAAACACAAAACACAAAAGATGGAAACACAAAACATAAAAGATTGAAACACAAAACATAAAAGATAGAAACACAAAATACAAAAGATGGAAACACAAAACATAAAAGATGGAAGCACAAAACCAAAGATAGAAACACAAAATACAAAAGATAGAAACACAAAACATAAAAGATAGAAACACAAAACATAAAAGATGGAAACACAAAACATAAAAGATAGAAACACAAAACATAAAAGATGGAAACACAAAACATAAAAGATAGAAACACAAAACATAAAAGATGGAAGCACAAAACATAAAAGATAGAAACACAAAACATAAAAGATAGAAACACAAAACACAAAAGATGGAAACACAAAACATAAAAGATAGAAACACAAAAGATAGAAACACAAAACACAAAAGATAAAAGATAGAAACACAAAACTATAAAGATAGAAACACAAAAGATAGAAACACAAAACATAAAAGATGGAAACACAAAACACAAAAGATAGAAACACAAAACATAAAAGATGGAAGCACAAAACATAAAAGATAGAAACACAAAACATAAAAGATAGAAACACAAAACATAAAAGATAGAAACACAAAACACAAAAGATGGAAACACAAAACATAAAAGATAGAAACACAAAACATAAAAGATGGAAACACAAAACATAAAAGATAGAAACACAAAACATAAAAGATGGAAGCACAAAACATAAAAGATAGAAACACAAAACATAAAAGATAGAAACACAAAACACAAAAGATGGAAACACAAAACATAAAAGATAGAAACACAAAAGATAGAAACACAAAACACAAAAGATAAAAGATAGAAACACAAAACTATAAAGATAGAAACACAAAAGATAGAAACACAAAACATAAAAGATGGAAACACAAAACACAAAAGATAGAAACACAAAACATAAAAGATGGAAGCACAAAACATAAAAGATAGAAACACAAAACATAAAAGATAGAAACACAAAACATAAAAGATAGAAACACAAAACACAAAAGATGGAAACACAAAACATAAAAGATGGAAACACAAAACATAAAAGATAGAAACACAAAAGATAGAAACACAAAACACAAAAGATAAAAGATAGAAACACAAAACTATAAAGATAGAAACACAAAAGATAGAAACACAAAACATAAAAGATGGAAACACAAAACACAAAAGATAGAAACACAAAACATAAAAGATGGAAACACAAAACACAAAAGATAGAAACACAAAACATAAAAGATGGAAACACAAAACACAAAAGATAGAAACACAAAACATAAAAGATGGAAACACAAAACATAAAAGATAGAAACACAAAACATAAAAGATAGAAACACAAAACATAAAGGGCCCTATCACGTTGTTGCAAATGCACTTGCACCAGTCTGTGCGCCTCTGGGTGTGTTGGTCTCATAATGAGGTGTGGTCAGGCTCATTGGTGGCGCGTTGCTATTCGCATCATCAAGAGTCCAATATGCTCCTATATAGGCGGGTATATAGGCGCAGACACTGTGCCTGTTACCACACTGACGATATTGATAGCAATATTTTAATATCAATATTGATTGATATTAAAGGGAATGGGAAATGACACTCTGATTGGTTTACCGCGTGTTACGCCCAAAACATGCCAATGATTAATGAGGGGACTTAAGTCCATCCCCTTTAGACCAGGCGCCTGGCGCAGTGACCATTTTTCCGCTGTTAAATTAGCAAAAGTGGATTTAGATACGCCCCAAAGGCACTTCCGCCACGCGCTTCAAGCCATGCACTACAGATCATTAAAATAAGGCCCAAAAGATGAAAACACAAAACACAAAGGATAGAAACACAAAACACAAAAGATAGAAACACAAAACACAAAAGATAGAAACACAAAACACAAAAGATGGAAACACAAAACACAAAAGATAGAAACACAAAACACAAAAGATAGAAACACAAAACAGAAAAGATAGAAACACAAAACACAAAAGATGGAAACACAAAACACAAAAGATAAAAATACAAAACACAAAAGATAGAAACATAAAACATAAAAGATAGAAACACAAAAGATGAAAACACAAAACATAAAAGATAGAAACACAAAACACAAAAGATGAAAACACAAAACACAAAAGATAGAAACACAAAAGATGAAAACACAAAACATAAAAGATAAAAACACAAAACACAAAAGATGAAAACACAAAACATAAAAGATAGAAACACAAAACACAAAAGATGGAAACACAAAACACAAAAGATAGAAACACAAAACATTAAAGATAGAAACACAAAACATGCAAAACAACATTAAAATGTGTGAGGACATACAAAGAGAAAAAACACAAATGGAAAAATGATATTAGTAAGGAAAACATAATAGTCAACTAAGTCAATTAATAGTTACTATACAAACAGACATGACACTTAAACATGCAATAATAAAAAATAAAATGAAAACACAAAACATGCAAAATAATATTAAAATGTGTGAGGACATACATAGAGAAAAAAACACATGAAAAAATTATATTAATAAGGAAAACATAATAAAGTCAACTGAGAGTTACACATACATGACACTTAAACATGCAATAATTATAAAAATATATAAAAAACATGCAAAACAATATTAAAATGTGTGAAGACATACAAAGAGAAAAAGCAACATTAAAATGGGTGAGAACATACATAGAGAAAAAAACACATGTAAAAATGATATTGGTAAGTTAAACATTATAAAGTAAACTGAGAGTTAAATATACATGACACTTAAACATGCAAGAATTAAGAAAATACACAAAACATGCAAACACAAAACATGTAATACATTAAAACGGTTGAGGACATACATAGAGAAAAAAACACATGAAAAAATGATATTAGTAAGGAAAACATAATAAAGTCAACTGAAACTTAGTATTTGAGACATATGACGATACATGATTTAGACCCACCAAAAATATCTTGAACAGAGAAAATGTGAAAAACAGTTTAAGGTTTCCACAATTCAGTGCTACATAATTCAAAGTATTTTCACAGTTTTTGGGAATTATATTTTCTATGGAAAATCTGATTTCCCCTTACACATATTTTAACAGTTTTACCTGTGCTGAGTTAGTGAAAGTACATGACTGTTAACTTACTGATGTGTAATATATACTGTGGTGGGTGAAAACCTTACTGAAGCATGGTGGGTGTTCTCCTTGCTGTCTCCTCCTCTCTGGAGGATTCAAAGTAGAACAACTGGTGTTAGCTGTGGATCCTCCAGCTGATAAACCCTGCAACCTATACTGACTGGTCTGTTCTCTCCGAATAAGGCACAGCTTATAGAATCACCACTTTATGACGCGGGTTCTGGAAGATCTATTATTACGTCATTAAGGACGCGTACAAGCACGCGCGCTCATACACACACACACACACACACACACACACACACACACACAACACCTCGTGCATTAATATCATTGTATTATCAGAGCAATACAAATCACTCAAAAAGAGGCTAAATCTTTCACCACTATTTGAACTTACCATAAAACAATAATAATAATTATATAACTATAGTATTGCCAATTACTGTAACAACTCAGGAGATTATATTTAATGTATGTTAGCGGTTTACTGTCTTTATCCACTTATTTGTATTGCTGGGCTCAATATAATAACATTAAAGCTACTAAACTAAAAAAAAACGAAAATAAATAGCTATAGATGCTAATGCTAAACCCTGGGTAGGTAACAAATCCATATCTTCATATAATTACCGTAATAACATTAATTTTAGGTCATAAATAATTTATAGGTTCAAGTATAAAGCAACATATTCCTTTGGCATTTGGTTTGAACAGTACAAACCATGCGAGTTTACTTTCTGGTCACAAAGGTAGGCTACTTGTACAAACTTTTTGTCAAAGTTTATCTAGCATTGTAGCTAATTAGCGATTAGCATGCTAATAAACAATTTGGTTACGACAGACAAGATAGTACCTACCATAAGACAGACAGTGTTTGAATTTTAGTATATAATGTGCGCACAAGACTGTCACCTTTCCAGATGTTAGGGGCTCTGTAAATTAACATATTTAACAAGTTGTATATGAATGTAATATCTCGGAGACAGAGTTGGTCTGTATGTTGACGGTCACATAGGTAAACAGGGCAGGAAGCATCATACACCCACTCTGACATGTCAAAAGTAACTGATGATTGATGAATAATAATTTTGTCCTGCAGTAACAAGTTTACAAGCTCTATGAATGTAACAATGTCAACGTTTCAAAGTATTGTTCTGTACGTTAAGACTATAACCTATGCTATGTGAGTGCAAAAGTGTGCAATGATACAGATACACAATGTCTTTCACGCACTCACGCCGATTCTTTCATTCATCCATCCAAAGTACAAACACACACCCATTTTTGATTTAATTTATTAAGGTGACAATTTCTATATTACACATCTTTCATGTACATCAGAAATTAAACAGGGAAAAGAAAATATAGTGTTACCATAAACCTCTTATTAAAACCTTTCTTTTACAAAAGAAAATTTGTTATTGACACCATTTACAACTTGTTTTCATATACAGGAGTCGCACATGGAGGATTCTGGGGACCAAACACAAAAAAAATGAACAGAGTGGTGAGTTATGATATTTTAGGCCTACATATTTGTTTAACTACTATGTCCCTGGGAGTTAAAATGTGTGATCAAATATTACAACACTCTGCATCAGGGGTAAGAATCTGAGGCAAAGATGTAAAATAGGCAACATTATCAATCGACTTTTCATCATGATACATTCGTTAAATCTCAATGTTTCTATGCTAACTTCATCTCAGTGGTTGTTATTCCTGCTGAAGCTCTGACTAGCCAGGTGTCATCAGCTCAAGACTTAAAGCTTCTCCACACTGGCACAATTTCTTCAGTAAGACTTCTCAAACTCCTCTTGGTCTGGTTATTTTTCCACAGCAGGGTCAAGAAGGTGAGAATGATTAATTTGGCCATAAAGCTTACATGATCAATCATCTTTCTTGGTGTCAAGCTGCTAAAAAGAAGATGCTTGACACCTGAGGGTGGATAATAAGGCAAACAAGAACACCACACCATGCATGTGGAAACAAAGAGCCTAAACTGGGACAACCAATATTGGATGTGCCACAGTGTGGAGGGAAATTTAAAAGAAAAAAAAAAAAAGAAAGTGCTGTGTTTCATCAGACCAACACCTGAATCCAATATCTCTCAGTAACCAAACCTGTCTTTTCAGTGTTATTCGCCAATATACAAGGACACTCGAAAAAATGAGCCACCACACCACCTGGTGCTTTCATTCACTCCAAATAAATGAGATTAATCATCTTCTTAAACTCTATTACTGTTGATCAGATGTAGTGTAATGTCAGTCAAACCAAACCAAGCTAGTGTTTGCAGTTATAGTGTTACTGTAAGAGTGTTTCTGTGTACGGCTCCAACTGGATTCCACATTGATTTTTCATAGGTGATCCACTGATTCAATTCATATATATTAGTTTAATTTCCCCATTTAATTTGTGGTTTGCACAGAGTTAAAATAGGTATAAAATATTAAGCATACCACCATGTCCATTGCTTTGTCACTCTTCATACAATGCTACATGTGCATGTGGAGCTACACGGATCTTCTTTAAGATGTATTGCAAACTACACATTTCAGAGGCCATTCTGGATTTTCCATAAACTGAAAAGAAATTGATTTGGTTTGACTTGCATTTTGGTATTTTTTTCCACTTTTGTGTCACTTAGATAAAAATACACCTTGAGTACTGAAACACCATTTTAAAATACTCACTTCATTCCATGATGGATTTCTCTCTGGGAAAATCCTCTAGACCGCCCAATGAATTAAAAGGTGGGGGGTGTAAAATATGATATAAGATTGAGATGAATAACTTAGAAGATTCTCCCAGAATACTCGTAAGTCCCATCCTGCATCACAGCGTACAAACTCTGAACCCTATAAAACTAGGGTTGATTTAATTTCTGTTGAAGTCTCCCAAGTTTACCACCACTATAAATATTGGAGGCTACAACACATTTTCACAATCATTAAGCGGTTCACAGATCAAATACTATAGAGTTTCTCACTCTTCACTTATATTGAGCATGTCTCCCAAATGTCTTTGAAGCACCAAGATTGCCTGTAGTTAAGCGTTAATTTGGAACACTCCTTTTCATAACATACTGTCGATCCACTAAGTCCAAGCTATCATCTTATATTGTCATGTGTTACTGTTTGCTTTAAAAACAACTTTTAGTCATGAGGAGAGATGCAGACAAAAGTGTGAGGAATTTAAGGACATGATGGGAAATGACAGTAATTGTGGATGACGCTGAAAGGAAGCACAACTCATTCTAATGCAACAAACAATCTTAGCGCGAGAAAGTTGACTTTTGGTGAAACTTAACCCTGTTTTAACCCTCTTGATTCTGCCTGATGCTTTAATGTAGAGCAACTTAATAAGATGGAATCAGATAATCAAAGACACCTTGATAAGACATGACTGTTGGAACCTGTGACCCTTCTGGTTACACCAACTCTAAAGGCCACCCTGTTGCTTGCCATTAGAAAATCACACGTATGGGGAAGAAAAGCTACCGCAGTCCCGTTAATCAGATGTCATAAAGGGTGAGGTTACAGGATCCCATGCATAATGTGCCGCACATTCTGAGAAAAAAAAACAGGAGCAGCTTCTGTATTTTGGTTTCAAAAGAATACTAAAATTTCAGGTACCATTCAGGAACTGAGAGGCCTGCTGCGAGCATGGTGTGCAGGGTAGACGACGGCTCCTTTGCGACAACATGCGGGCGACGGTCTCGTACCCGCACCCATAAAAAGTACCGTTACAGGTGCATGCATGCATGAGCACAAACACATGAAACACCCGCCTATTCTGAAGAGGCTCCCTGATTTGAACACTGGTGGTGTTTTATTCCTTCAGACTCCTGCACCCACTGTTTCATCTTCTCTCGGTTTCTCTCACTCCTGCCCGAAACCTTCCGTCTCCTCAATGGCAAACATCAGCTTCTCCTTCAGCTGCTCGTAACTCTTGTAGGGGGGCAAGTCCAGTCTGTTGAAGCTGTGAAAATCAAAAGAGAAATCAGCTTGATATTGGACTTCTCTGGTATTTTTTCTAGGTAGTAAATCTTTTACAAGTAGCTAAATATTAGCATCAAACTATTTGACCTATGAAGAACTGCTTTCTCTTATACATATACATACTTGTGCTATAAGGACAGTATGTCCCCACTTTTAACAACTCATCTTGCAAACAATACTTCAGCTTGCAACAATAAACTGCAACTAACAGACTTGCTTTGACTTCAGGGGTTTGAATCCCACTGAGTGAATCTACTGCAGATTCTACTTTGCATGAACTCACCACGTGTGACTTCTGGGAAGCCAGTTTTCCTTTCCCACCTTCTCAATACAGAATTTCTGGGGACCGTTGCTTCCTATAAAGTGACACACAAGTACAAGTGTGTAGAAGCTGGAATCATCATGGTTAATTGAATACATCGTCATCAGTAAGAAATTAAACCACTGGAGGTCACCAAAGGCAAGATTTTCAGGGGGTGTTGAGATCAACACAAAATGGTCACAGTATATTGCTGTAATTATTACCCATGAGGTCAGGGAAGCCGCCTACAGGCAGGCGACAGGTACCAGTGACAAACTGCAGCAGCCTCATCCTCTTCTCGTTGTCCATCTCCTTTATGAACTGTGGGACAAAGTAATGAGCTGGTTAAAACACAACATTAACTATTCATCAGATCAAACGTATTAAGAGTAAGACCAACAGCATCATCCTAAATACTGGACTACGAGTGCCACAAACAGACGACATTCACTTTTTTACAAGGGAAGACTTCTAGCTACTGCTACTACTCGTAGCTTTTATATAGAGCTTGCTTTAGCTTGCAGGAAGAAGCAGAGCTATGTGACCTTTCAATATGCTGGGACAATGTTCTTCTCATGAATGTGGTCACAGTGTACAGATTGCATTTACACCTGATGAGAACCTGACCACCTCCAAATGTGGTTTGGAGTGCATTTACACAAGTCTTAACATGCATTTTCCTATATCCAGATGGTGTATCCAGATACAGATCGCATGTTAAGGTGTAAATGGGGTTCTAGGGCATAAGGTTGGGTACAAAGTCACCAATTAGTACTACCACTCACCAACTGACCAACTTACTTTTTAAATCGCAGTGATTTCAAAACAAATACCTACCCAAAAAGAATGGATTAATATATGATACTGATAATAATGATACTAACAAAATATGAGCATAATATATTAAGGCCCAGAACATATTTAAACTTTATAATTAAACCTGTACTGAGTGTGTCCATAGATCACAGTGGAAAAGCCTCTCTTAAAAAGACTGCTGCTGGTGCACACTGACCTGCCAGAACCAGATGATCTGTTTGCTGCTCCGAGCGTAGTGTCTGTAGATGGTGTTTCTTTGCCAATCTGAAAGGTCGATCTCCTGCATACCGCACAGCATCACCTGTACAACACACACACACATACACACACATAATTTATATTGAAAAGAGTCATTCTTTTTTTATTTTACAGTGAATTCAGCTCATCTTCCGGAACTGCAAATTCCATCCAGTGGCCATGTCCATCCATACCTCCAGCTCTTTAGCATCAAAGTACTGAAGGTACTGTTGTGGGAGGACCTCGTTAAAGCCTTCGAAGAAAGCCTGTGTCTGCTCTTCCACGCCTCTGGACAACCTCCACTCTGCTACCAGCCTGCGAGGGTAGAAAAAGTGCTTTGATTGAAATCCACCTGACACAGAATCTGCAATGTGAATTATTAATTAAGAAAGCTGAACTGCAATAACTGAATCTTATCTAGTGAAACCCCACCTGATGTACTCCTCTTTGTTCTCCTCAGTGACTTGGATGTCTCCTCCTGCTGGTTTCAGCTCGTGGGTGGTGATTTCCCCCAAGATTTCTTTGTCGACAGAGAAGAACATCTCCAGCTCACACTCCTCGATGTTGTTATCCCTAAAGAGCAGCACAACTGTTACAACAGGTAGTGTGACACAATCTACCTGCCTCACTTTTCACCTTTTCCCCCCATTTGCTGTCACTCAGGAGAATCAGCTCCTAGTTTCATCCTGCTTATAACATCATATGCTCTGAAAATAAACTACTCATGAGTCACGACAAGGAACCAAACTACAAGGACGATGATATTGTGGTATTTTCTTGAGCTCTACATACTACTAATAAGGAGAACTTGACTCCCAGTATCTTGTTTTCTTGAGTTCATATTCAACTTGTTTTATTAATGTATGAATTATGAATAGATTTTTCAACCTCTAATCCTTTTATGCACCACAGTTGACTATTTAGTGTACTAAAACTGCTGACTCGTCTCATCCAGCTTTCCATATGTGCCAATAGCAGCGCTCAGGGAAGCAACCCAGTGAGTCAACATGCCACTTTCAGGAACTGTTTCTCAGGGTTTTTCCCAAGGAAACCGGTTAGCAAAGATGTTAAGATTTGGTAAGATATCACCAACTATATGAAAAACAAATTCACAGTCAACAGAGTGCGTGACTATCAAACATGAGTTGTTTTCCTGTACTTTCAAAGAAAAGTGTAAAAAAAAAAAAAACTTCAAGCTGAAACAGACTGATCCTAAAGAATCTAGTCTTTGAACATTGAGTTACTAGATGCTGGTCTCTCCCTTTTCTGTTTGATAGTCTTTTTCCACTGATGTTAAATTTAAATGCATTACATCAAGTGTGATCATTTCTTCAAATGTTAGACGTGGTGGTCTTTATTCAGGTGAGCTGACCTGCACTCACTTTGATTTGCTGCCGGAAACCCCTTCATCTCTTCATCTGCAATTCATAAGCACTGACATTTTTAACAAATAGCTTTGTTGTTGCAAAGTGTGAACCGTTTTGCAGATTTGACTCCAACTCAGAAGCTTTAACCTTTGCCCGAATTTGCATTTCGTGACTCATCCCTGCACTGCAGTTAAGTGAGACATCAGCAAATCAAACTGAGTTGCTACACATACAACACCGTATAAAGTAGTCAAGATTGTCTGATACTTGATACTCTTTCAATCCTTAAATAGTATTCAAGATTATTCGAACAACTCACTTGATCCACATGAGGGAGTTGTAGAATTCAGGGTCAATCGACTCCAAGTCTTTGAGGGCCAGTGGCTTGTTTAGGATGTGCTTGTAAAATGGCAGTGAGAAACCCGTGTCGATGAACTTTCCATGGAAAAGAGCCTGAGGGGTGGAAAATCTTTTATAAGCCGCTGTTGTGGAAAATTCTTCTGTGACCAATACAAAACTACTTCTAAAGTAATCTTTCTTTGCCATACTAATGAAAATAAGTTCCCAAGTATGACAAAATGACAAACCATGGCAATGAAGCGTCCGATGAACTTAAAATACTTAAGGTGGTCGGGGTTGATGTAGGAGGCGGGGTTGATCTGGAGACAGTAGTTATCTTTGCCGGCGTATTCAAACAGGCAGTACATGGGGTTCAATACCTCATGGGACAACAGGAAGAACCACTCCCTGTAAGAGAGGAGATGACAAAAATGAGAAAAGGACTCAATATGGAAGAAATAGGGCTTAGCACTGCATTCCACTTCAAATAAATGTTGCAAATACATCGGAGCAGCTGCCAATATAAATACAGACATCAAGAAGGTATAAGACAACAACAGTCTAGGTCAACCTCTTGCCTCAATATCTTTAAAAAATATATTTAAAGGGGACTTGAGTTGTAGGAGTTGTAGTAAACAGAAATATTTCCAATGAATTTAGTAGCAAAACCTCAAAATTGCCGGCAAGACTGGTCACAACATGTCCAAATCCTTCTGAATAGTGAGTAATGGGACAAAGCAATAAACACAACACTAGATATTTAAATCCTGGGAGAGCACACATTCAGAGCCATTGATTTTTCATTTAGGGACTTGCCTCGCGACGCCTCCATAGTCGAGGCCTTCTTCTCCGGGGAAAATGATCCACAGTCTCCTTCGTAGATCCTGTGCGTTGAAGCTCATGATCTAAATCAGAAACAGTGATTGGTTGTGATTAGTGTAATTACTGTATTACACAACACTAAGTGCATTGGGGGATAATAAAGTCAGTTCACCCAATGATCATTAAATACTGTGATCAAATTTTATCTGCACTTATTCTGCATTATTGTGATACAACATATTTTAGTTATGTTCAATTTTAGAGTCAAGCTTTAAAATATCGCATTAATGGTAAGTATGGTGAGGCACCATTTTCTTGGTTTTATTTAAGAGGTAATAATACTAATGTTAAATTCCATTGGAGAAGTATACTAAATTAGACAATGCTCAACACTTAGAGGTGGAGTAAGTGAGGCTCATTTTCTGAGTGTAGAAGCACACGTTCCATGAGATGAGTGAGCTCCGTGTGACTGTCTGTTCAGGACGGGTCACTTTACCTGCTGGAAGGAGTCTTCAAACAGTGTTTTTCTGGAAACGGTGATCTTGACGTGTTGAGGCATCGCCAGTTGCTGGGGAAAAAAAACGACAAGGGGAAACATCAGAAACAGTTAACGATCAAATGTGCTTTCAGTTGTGATATGACAACCCCTGCCAGATTATGATTCATTCCTCACCTTCCACCAAGAATGAACCATTTACTTCTACGTATCAATATTAACTATAACTATTCATATTTATAATACTGTCTACACTGCTTATACCTGACCTATAGTGTATTCATATTTATACTGCTTATACCTGACCTATAGTGTATTCATATTTATACTGCTTATACCTGACCTATAGTGTATTCATATTTATACTGCTTATACCTGACCTATAGTGTTATATTCATTCATTATTTAAACCAAACACATGCCTCTGGTTATATTTTCCATAGTGTATTTACATTTATACTACGGTCTATTGTGTTTATATCTATAGTGTGTACATTCATACATTAGTGTGTATTCCTATCATACCTTGAGCTGTTACTAGTATTCACACTATAACATATTCATATCACTCTCTTCATTCTCTTAATACTTTTCACACTGTATATATCTTAGCATATTTATACCTACCTGCGCTGTTTATTCTATTTATATAAAATACATATGTACGTCACACTGCACTGCACTTCTTTCTTTTTTTTTGCACTTTTGATTAGATTAAACTACACTTGTACTCTGTGTAATGACAATAAAGTTGAATTACCACTGAAGGGACAGTTGTTACACATACTGTATGGAAGACACACAGCATCATGTGAATAATCACAATGCTTTTGCTTCAGGTATTATGATGATAAGTACACAACAAGGTATGAAAACCAAAATATAAAAACCAAATTGCATATTCTCTTACAGTAAAAGTATGTTGATAATAAATAAATACACTACATATGAGAAGGACTCCACAAGTTTAGACAAAATCTGTTAAAAAGCTGAATAGTTCCTAATATTACGTTTAATAAATGTACTTAATTTTAATTTGTTACATAATTGTGGATAAGGAATAAACCAAACTTGTAGATTCAGGAAGGCTCACTTGACTTTGGGTCTCTTTCTACTGTGTGCATTTTGTCCTGTCAGGGATGAAAGTTAACTGTCATGAGAAAACTGATGAAATATTTAGCTGTCAATCAAACTGGGGTTCATTGATCCGTGGACGATTTTCACAACACAAAGACCGATTCAGAGTGCTGGCAACCAGACAGCCTCCATCAAAATTCATAACAGTGTCACAAACCTAACACTGCACAGTGTGTAGGTTATAATGTCATCAATACTCAAGGAATCCTTTACATAGGAGTGTCTAAGCAGCAATCCTGTATATGTGTACACTGTTGTGACTCATACCTGGCACCAGAATCTGAAGTACTGTACTTTGGCTTTGAAGTCTCGAACATAGGTGATCTGAGGCCCATTTTCACTGTGAGGAAACAGAAGGAGAGAGGGACTTTTAAAAACGCAGTCTTATCTCAAAGTATATTAAATGCAAATGAATATTATTCTGTAAGGTTACTCATTAAGTTACCACTCCCGTCAGTTCATATTGTCACTAGCCCTGTTCACTAAACTGGTTTTTCCACTACTGGAATGAGACCAAAGTAAGGGTGTAAGTTTTCTCAAGTGACGCTGCGAAGTTATTATTATCATGAGTCAGCTGAGGTGTTACATCTGAAGGAAAAGACAAGACTGATGGAAAGCAAAAGAAACTAGATGACCCTTTAGTCGCATCTGGAAAAAGAAGTGACAGGCTCTAAAAATAGTGACACAGTAAGTCGAAATGGAACCACCAGGTAAAAAAAAAGAGCTACCTGAAGAAGTGCTACATATTAAATAATGACATTTTTGGAGAAAATATGAAAATATTAAAAAATTAGATACGTATCAGCATCCAGAAATGTTTTTGTCTTAATACCAGCTTTATGGATTAATTTTAATGTGTTGATTCATAACATTGTGGCACAAACAATGTGGTATTATCTGGATGGAAACTCCCCATTACTCATTTGTTTTTAGCCTGAAGAAACACCGGGTAGACTAAACCCAGAACTTGTCTCCATGCAACATGTAATCAAAAGGAGTCACTTGTACATGTGTTTTACTCTTCTTTTGTTCCCTATCAACCCCTTCACCTAAAAAAGAAAACTTCCCCATTACACACTCATTCACGGCTATAATTACCAATCAATGATAACGCATTATAATAGCCATAATAATGAATAATTCCAATTATTGTGTCACACATTGTTGCAATTTAAATTATTTTTATTGATGTATCCAATTCCCATGAACCTGCTTCATCTGCAATGACCCATTAGTGATTTCCTCATTTCCCCGAATGCCGTTTAAAACCAGGAAACATATCATGCATCGTCTACATTTGGTCAATTATCCATTTAAAAATAATTTTCAGAATAGAATCCAACACAGTGTTCACTGAAGTCGCTCCAAGCTCTACAACATTCTGGAAACTGGAACTGTTCAGTAATGGAGTACGGTGCAACGATCAGGTTTTTCTACCTCTTAAAACAAAGGGTTATTATTCCAGTGTTCGGCACAGACATACACTACTTCTGCATTAGTTGTGTCTGTTGAGTATGTTTAATTTAGTAGCTAGGTTATGTCTAAAAAAGATGGTTGGCAGCTAGAAACTTTTTTTTCCTAAATTCTATAAGTGAATAAAATCAGGTCACAAAATAATACTGTTATATGATTCTCAAAAGTGTCAATATTGTGAGGAATTAAATAAGTAGTATGGCGGAGGACGTACAGTGATGATTTTCCAGTGCGAGGATCGATGTAGGTAGTGGTTCTCCTGTTGTGGTCGACGAAGTAGGGAATACCATCTACAGTGAACCTCATCTCCCAGCCCTCTGGAAGTGGTTTCTCATTCAACAACCTAAAATAAATGAGATTAGATCAACATTTAGAGATGGATTAAGAGCAGTAGACAAATGTACAATAGGATTCAAAACTCCCAGAGACCACATTCCCAGATTTTGGTCTCCTACTGTATGTCATACTAGTATGAGTATCAGTTTCATCTGATGTGCATGTTGTCTGAAATGATGGCAGTAGAATATGCAAAGACACAAAAACTAACCCCTGTGTTCGTGGGTCCTCCCACTGCGTTGACCGTGTAGGGTGATGTACAAAATAAACTCTGCCATTAGAGTCTGTTCTCTTCTCTGAAAAAACATCAACAAAAGGTATCAATCAGTGGTAGTGATATATGAGTTTAACAGAATAACATTCAACAATGCAAATGAGTCCCACGGAAACATCAGGATGTACCACTATATATCAACAAGGTGGCAAAACAAAAAGCCAGTTCAGAAGCTAACAGCTAACGGGCTACTGAAAGAGATCAAGGTCTAGTATCAACCAATAAATCCCAGTAGAAGATAATCCAATTGAGTAACAGATTAATTCACAGATCCAGCAACGACAGTATATCTGAAATGCTGGTCAAAATCTGAGATATTAAGAGACAGTCTCAAGTATCAGATGAATGTTTTACTGTAACTGTAACTGTAATGTCTCAAGAGTATTTGAATTGAAAAGCTTTAAGCATCTTACCCCATCCATGTGGAAGAGGCCCGAGAGGATCAAACTCCTTATTCTGAGTGGCTGAGACCTGCTCTTGTGCCTACACAGCGGAGAAGGAGAATAATTAATGTGACAGTGTTTTTATTTGTGATTTGAGTCCACACTGAAGCATCGTATTACAAAGAGGAAGTCTCACCCCGAATATGAACCTCTGGTTGAACTGCTGCATGGCTCCCTGCAGCTGGCTGCGCTGGTGCTGCCACTGCTCATAGTTACGGACCGTCTCCATCGTGGGACGCTGCCACGTGGTGGTCCGCTTCACGTGGTCAACAAAGTAGACCCGTCCCATCTGGTCGACACGGCGTTCCCAGCTAAAAACGCAAAAGGGCAATGGCAGAGAGTGATTACAGATAGGCTAGCTAAAGACTTCTTAAAATCATGATTTATCACTTAAGCCAATTAATTTAAAAAAATAATCTACAATTAAAAAGAACAATATTTTGTACACAACTTGGTAAGACTGTATCTGATAATGTCAATAAAGTTTTTTTTAAAGGCAGAAAAAGAGGAAGGCTAAGTAGGACAAGCAGGATTAATAATACACTGCTATGTTGGACACGATCCATTGGGTCCACATTGCCCTGCCCAACATGTTCAAACGTAGGAATGGGAAAAGATTGGGTAAGTAAATGCGTCACAGCTCAGGTATTAAGTAAATCATCAATGTGGAAGATGGAGGGGGGGCACATGATCTAACTGTGTGCTGCTCTCAGGAAAGACAGAAAAACATACACAGGCTTCAGTGCTGTGACTTTTATAGTCAACATAGTCTGCAGGGTTTATAACTCACTGCTATGCACAACTTGAAGATACAAACAGAAATAAGGAACATTGATTAACTACAATCAGTTTAGGTTCATCTCCATATTTAGACAAACACAGTTTAGTGTTACAACCAGGAATTTATGACTATAAATTGTGATTATAGGTAATAGGAGAGAGGCTAGTTTTTTTTAGTTTTCCTATTTTAAAAAAGGTAGTTCAAGGTAACCTGTAGAGTTTAAATTCACTAATGGATCATATCTTTGAGGCCAGACAAATGTGTAAAACTGATCTTTTGAATATAGTGAAGCTTAATGAAAAGCATATATTCTATACTGATGTCTTCTATCCTGCCTTTCTACTGCCACATGCATTAACTGTAGCACTGAACTGTCACCCACGTGCACACGCATACACACAAATGACTGATCAAATACAATGCTGTCTTTCTGCCAGTGTCTTAACCAATTGATTCTGATGATGATGATGATAATGATGATGTGCTTTGTCTAAGTTGGCAGATACAGGTAATTAACAAAACATTTCAACAGCATTAATCATATCTTATGCTGAATCCAATCACCATAGAAATAATGAAAAGACTGTCTCATTCCATCTACACATAGGTTAGATTCCTATGAACCTTAAAGAAAAACATTATCTGTGTCTGAGAAAAAGCAAGATCAAGCAGGAAGGACTTTTTTACCCAGGGGGCAGCGGTTCAGGGCGTTCCCACGTTGTTCTCTTTTCCACGTGATCCACAAAATACATCCTGCCGTTCTGGTCTACCCTCTGCTCCCACCTAGATAAAGCAACAATAATAAAAATTGAAGATGTTAAGTCGACTCTGACTCATGAAAGTTATATATAGGTTTAAAAACAGCGGTGACAACATGAGTCACCCTACTACAAAAGCGACAAACAGCTGGTGAATGTCACAATGATAACACAACAATAGGTATTTAAGGAATTACACAGTCTACATGAAACCAAAGAGAGAAACAGCAAGTGAAGGATGGTGATGATAACAGAGTGTTGCAACAAAGATGTAAAATGTAATAAATGACAACCTAAAAGATTGAATCAATGTTAAGACACAGTTTCATGTTCCAAAGATATGCCGTAAGTCTAAAAGCATTTCTCATGTCACCGCCTTCACAATATCTTCTGATTATAATGAAGGTTTGTGGTGAGATCTAAACCAAACCAACCTGCAATCCTACTCCAGTGTCGTTGTCGTTACACTCACACTTCATTGTGCTGTCGATGTGTACACACATGATCAATCCACAGATGGATTCAGGAGTGAATAAATGTTTGTTTTAACTGTGCATGCCACGTTCCCTGTCGGCCAGAATTTCAATACACTCTACTTTTTGGTCAAAGACGACCCAATTCCTTTCTCGAGCTAATCCTCCTTTTAATCCATTTCTTTTTTCTTGGATTTTGAGGTTGAAACAAGTTGCCTGTGCTCTGTCTCTGTTCTGTGTCTTTGTCTCAAACTATCATAGAAAGAAGCTAAAAATAAAACCAGCTGTTTGCCTAAGGAGCCATTATACTATAATTGTTCAGAATGACATTGGAAATCAGATAATACTTGCTATTCTTCCACGTTGATGCCACAATGTGCAATCAGAAACATTGTTTCCCCCCTTAATCAAACCCTTCCTGCTGCAAAGACAATAAAATGAGGGCTAACCCAGGAGGCAGCGGTCCAGATGTGACTGCAGGGACCCTGGGAGTGGCAGCAGGCGTGATGCTGCTGGTGGACTGTCTGGTCGCTGCGGGTGCAGAGCCGGAGGCTGATGCGGAATCCCTGTCTGAGCCTGCAGAAGGACTGGCGTCTGGGGCCGACGAGGCTCCCGAGTGCACGGGTGTGTCGGAACCCGACTGAGCGTCACTGGCATCAGCTGGTCCAGAGCCGTTGCTGGAAGATGCTGGAGGGAAAGAACCAGAATTCAGTGAGAGATGAAAGATTTAGTAATGATGGCAAAACTCGTTATCTTAATCATGTCAATATGGCTCACATTTAGGTAAACTGGTTATATAATAATGTTGTTCGCAGTGAGGCGCTTATTTAGCTTTAGGGTAAATGTTTGACGTTGATTGGATTGTAACAGAACACAGGTGGTTTTGGCAGAAGAGCACCTGACCTTTGTTTCCCTTAGACCGGAATTTTTAGTTGAAAAGTGCCTAGAATAGATTGAAAGTAAATGTCTAACCTGGTGAAGAGGTGGGTCTGCGTGGGGTTGGAGGAGGAGGTCTGGAGGGCCTGGGTGGGCGAAGGGGCCGCGAGCTGCCTGACGACACTGAGGGAGAGCCGGTGCTTTTCGCTGATCTCTGGCCGCTAGGAGAAGGCCGGTGCTCCACCCCGTCCACAGCCGGAGAGCTGTCTCTACTCCGCCTGTGAGGAGGGATGGTGGAAGAAGATAAATAAATAAAGCGGGTGGAGATAAAAAGCTGAAACTAGACGTGTGACACTGGTGAAGTTTAGTCAAAGAAGGAACAGGTGTTGTACCTGATAGAATAATCCCCATTAGGTTGTGATTTCCCATTTGCTGTAGATGAAGCAAAAACAGACAACATAAATGTAGCAAAACTAGGAATCCTCATCACATATACTGTAAAAAAACAGCAACTAAAAAACAGTTACTGACAAAAACATGTACATAAAATGACAATACTAAACATGCACACCAAACAAACATCACAAATGTATTGTATATAATAACGAAGAATGACAAACATTTGCATATGAGACTGAACAGCGCTAAACAAAAAAAAGCACATGACTCTCATTGTAGCATTTGGCTAACATTCAAGGTTCACTTTTATAATCTGGCAGTACAATCAGAAATGGAGAAGCAGCTTTGATAGCATGGCTCATTCTAAATGTACAAAGTCTCTCGGTAAGATCACGTTGAGGATTGTGATGCTAAATGTGTTTTGTAATGGCAAGGCTGTGTTAAGTGTTCTTGAGTGAAAATTGTATAAACTGGCAGAGCTTCTCAGTTAAAAAGAAGCTTCTGTATATTTGCAGAACAGATCTTTTATGTTTACTTACAAGTTAAACTGTCTAAATAGAGACAACCAGTCACAGCTGCATGAAACAGAGGGTTTTTTTAACATGACCACTGCAGTAACATAACTGGATTAACTACATTGTTTTTTCAGTCAAAATTACAAATGCAAACTTGAAAATGTTCAAACAAGCATGCGTGCTTTTAAAAAGTAAACTCTGTTCTGCCCTTTAGGTGAGCCCTGACTCACTGTGATGGTCTGCTTCTGCCAAGGCGAACATCTCGGGGTCGACGGTCATGCCGTCCAAGCAGACGGACAGGTCTCCCACCACATCTGACTGGTCTCTGTCACACAGCTGTAAGGTCTGCACCACCTCAGAGACTATATGAAGACCACAAAAAGATGGTTAAATCTAACAAATGATATTAATGATGCTTAGGCAAAGTCAAAAAGTCGAAAGTTGCTATTTTTGCCTATAAAGTCACTTCTTGGCAACTTGAGGAAGTTTTTAGACATTCTAGTTTAAATTACAGGAAATTGTCTAAATTAGAGGAAAGAGACAAAAACAGTTAACTCTGCTGTTCAGGTTGAATGTTGCTCAGATAATTACGGGCTCATTCGTAACAAAGACAAAATACATTCAAATGTACCACTAATCTAACTTTAAAAGTGTGTAGTTTCCTGCTCTGACATGGAACATCGATCTCTTGATTGTTCTTCACATGTGATTTGTACGCAGACTCATTACCATTAAAACTAAAAACTAAAATAAATGACCAGGAGGAAAGGAGAATGAATGGAGTCTTTAAGAGACACAAACTCAAGTGCAACAGCCTAAAAATCTACAGTAAAAAGGCAAAAGTGGAAAAAGTAGTCGCCACCTTCAGAAATGTTACGTGGAACTCCTTTAAATGTATTATTTTACTCTTTTGTGTTTGCTTGATTTTTAATAAAGTCCTGAACAACCTCATTCAAATAAATAAATGATACATTTTAAACCGTTACATTTTGTTTGACTGCAGCAACACAGCTGTATCAACTAGTATGACACCAGGGAGCCACTCAGGCGCTTACATTTCATCAACAACAAGACCACCAACATGATTTAACACACCAACACATGTACTGTTTAGCATCCAAAATGTCAAAGAGAAAATATATAACGTGTCACCGCTTTCCAGACAGCCACTGATTTGATACTAGACAGTTTCATAAAGTAGAGAGTTCACACGTTCAAGTACTGATCTACATACTGATAAACACCATTTCCTGATGAACAATCTAACACAATCTGTTTGCAGTTGCAGACTACAGATGCACACAAACACACAAACACACACACACACACACACACACACACACACACACACACATATCCTGGGGGGGATTTCTCTTATTGTTGTGACAGTGTATGTAAAGTCAATAGCGATGCGGGGCAGTAGGGGGGGGGGCAAAGAGAATCCACTCACTTTTCATATCATTAGACTTGAGTGTGTCGCTGACGTCCAGCGTGGCCATGCCCAGCAGCACGTCTGACTTCAGGGTCTGGTGGCTCCACACACGAAACACCAGCTTGCTGAAAGGAGTCACGATCCTGTTGAAAAAAAAAAAAAAAAAAAAACACAAAAAAAACGATTCAATGCATTGATGCTTTTGGATGAAAGAGAGTGTGTGTGCCTTGCATTTTGTCCACAGAGGATCTGCTTTCAGAAAGCCCTCCAGGGACTCACTTGTCAGGGCTTCACTGACATTTTATTAAATCACAGTATCGAGCTCAGCAGCCTCTCTCTTATTTCAGGATGTCTACTAATCTGTACTCAACCAACTCAATTTATACAATGTGAAAAAACAACAACAATAAGAACAAATGCTTACAATACAAATAAAGTGAATATGATTCTAATGTATTGATCCTCTTGTGTTGGGCTGCTGTTTGGGGGTTACGTTCATAAATCATATAGTGCAGGTAAAAATTGAAAGCTACTGGCAGTTTGAAATCCATCAGCCACTCTGTGTGTGTGTGTGTGTGTGTGTGTGTGTTGCATTAAAAAGCAGCCAACAGACAATCAAGTTCAGAAGCTATTCGGGGACAACGAGTGTCCATGACTATCACTATGACAGTCGTTTAGCTAGCACCCTCGGCGCCTGCAGGAAAAGACATTTGTGGACGCATGGGCTCAGCTCTCGTTACATCCTATAGTAAACACCTGTTACATAATAACTCTGCCCTCCTGGGCCAAAGAGAAACTAGAGAAGAATTCTATATTAAGAAGGTCACTGTGCACACTAGAAGATCCTGGCGAGGCTAAAATAAAAGAAGACATCTAATGTGTCAATGTGTTGGACTGTGGGGGAGTCAGGCGCCCTTAAAATGTACAGTATATGTTTAGAAACAGGATTCCTGTAAATTAACCAGACACTCTCTCTCTCTCACCACTTTGAGACTTGTATGTGCCAACCACAAGACGACAGCTTATTGTTTCCTAAAAACACAAACGCCCCATTATCCTGAGTTACATTTCCCGAAAACCAAGTCCTGCTGACTCATTCAGAGAGAAACACATCTGCAGCAAGACGTCTTGATAAAGATCATATGCTCCACTAGCAATTTTGCACAATTATAGGGAAGTCTATTTTCATGCGCGTAAGAGAAACTCCAAATGATCTGAGCAGATTTCTGAAGAAGCAGTGTGGAATGTGTAATGTCAAATAACTACAGTCAGCTACCATTTCTCATGAGTGAATCACTTAAAGTGCTGGAAATGTTTATTACACATTATTCGGTTTATTACACCATCGACAGAGTTGCACAAGTGTTTTGCCTGTTTAGCAAATTTGTGTTGAACTGCCCTTCACCCAGCAGCGTAGCACAGCTAGTGACCACTGCATGCTTCTCTGCAAATCTGAGCAACGGCAATGTTCTTGATAAGCAAATTAAAACTGTTGTTACTGATAGAAATGCTCTTACTTTTTCTAAATAGCATTCAATATTGCTTGTACAGTAAAATTAATAGCTTTGTGATAAAGGTCGATAGTTTTAGATGCCTGTGCTGTGCTGTCTATAATTCAACACGTGCCGAGTGCTGATATTTCCTTTAACCCCTCCTGTTGTCTTCCCATCGACTGTGCAACTTTTGTGCTCCCACGTCCACATTGACTGTTAATAAAGCATACGGTATAAATTATCACCCAATTCTGTGTTAGACCCTTTTAGCCAACTTCATTCCAACTAATTACCACAGGTTTTACAACTATTTTTAGAAATTATGACCAATAGGCCTCATTTAAATAAAACTATATTGAGTTAACACCTGTTATCCTCAGGGGTCAAAATTGATCGATGGACAACAGGAGGGTTAAATTCTTTTACTTCAATCTGTACACACATAAAATCTGAGCTTGAGTCAAACCTGAGAAAAGAAGCTTTTGTAAAGAAGAGTTTTGTTGTTGTTTTTTTCCAAATTGGCAAACTGGAATACCAGACTGCTGACATATCACACATCAGGGTGAGAGATCATTTGTTTAAGATGGCTATCAAAGCTGAGTAAATTGACTGTTAAGCCCCTTTCACACATGAACTGCAACCCTGAATTTATGTGGATATCACCCTGAGGAGCTGCATGTGAGAATGGACCGGACATTAAACGGACTTCCCCCTCCAGCTCCCTATCACAAAGTCTGTATAATGTCCAGCTGCTGCAGATGTTTTCTGTGAACATTCAAACACTGGTAGTCGCCTTGTCGTCCCATGTGGAAAATCCCACCATGCAGGCAGCACAACAGATCTAACATTTGCATTTACAATCTTCTGGATACGGGTCTGTTTGAAGTAAAATCGTTTTTTAATGAGTAGCAACAGAACCGTTTAAGTTCTGATTATCAAAGATATCATCAAACTTCATTATGGGTGCAGTATTTGTAACAAAGCTTTGACTCACACAGTGAGCGGCTGCTTCCATTTGGGGCTGTGGGTGTTGTTGCACTTCTCTGTTTTCTTGGATTTGCCGTCGACTGTCACTTCCACATAAGGACTGGGACCAAACCAGTTCTTCTTGTTCTCTTTTAGTTTTGCTGATAGCACTGAAACAGGAAGATGGGGGAGAAGAGGCAGAGCAGCATTGTCACCATGGTGCCAAGAGGAAAAAGGTCAAAGAAAAATCATTCAAGAATACGGACACACTGTGTATAAACTGTAGCACACTGATTTCAATGAAAATCTGAGCCAGAGAGGAGAAACATGATTGCAGTGGAATCAGGGTTTTGCGACTTCAAATTAAAAGCAGTGCAAAGTTCTATTTGGCTGGAGAAGCAGTGTGGTAATGAAGTCTGAGTTCTCAAGAGGGGAAAAAAAGCTTTTTTTCCTCACAGCAGACATTTCGACTGGTCAAAGTAGTAACTACGTTTAAATGCAACATTTTTGCCCTTATTCTGAAAAAGACAATATTCCTACTAAGCTGGGCTGCTGCCTGATATTTACAAGTAATACTCCTATGACTGATATGATAAATGTATCATTCCAGGTACATCCAGTACCTAGGTTGTCCCATGATGTTTACTACACTGTTGCATCATACTGAGTCGCCACCGTTAGTCCGTGGCTGCATGTCAAGATAATAACCAGTCCTCTCTGTCCCCGTTGTGGACAAGCTTTGTTTTTCCATCCCACTTTTAACATCCCTCCTCCGTCTGACCTCCTGCTCCAGCATGTGTCTGTCTTTTTGACTGTGCCTTACACAGCCAGGCCGTCACGCATCTCTATCCATGTCCAAAGAATGCTCCTAAAGCTCAAATTATCGCGTCATATTCCACATGTCTCAATGGGAAATGCTACATTCAGAATAAGGCCTAATCTAAATGGAATATGCTGTTTACATGAATTGCATCGAAATTTAGAATATTGTCAATAATTGGAATAACAGTGGACTATTAGTGCACATGTCAATGTAGTCAAGGTGACAGTGAGCCAGCATGCATGAATACCAAACCCTGAAACTGAAGCAGATAAAGATAATTCAGCTGTCATTTAGTTTTAAAAAGCCCTATTATGCTTTTTTTAATAAAAGCATGTAATAAGTAATGTTTTTTTAAAATAGAAAGAAGAAAAATGTCTGAAAATGTGTGAAATACAAATAATGTAATATATTTGTACTTGAACCTCCGTTGAAGAAGATTTGATGAAGATTAGGACACTTACCGATGATTTGTAGCTGCGCCTTCATAGGGTAACCATTGGAAGTGCCCGCCTTGGCGACTTCACTGTCCATGACATAGGGCTGGGATGAAGGCCTGCAGCACACACAACACATCATTAGGGCAGTGTCACATAGGCACACAGATGACGTCATCTGGATCAAATATATTTAGTCGGCTATATGAAAGAGACTTGCATAGTTCCACTGTAAACTTTTAGCAGCCTAAAAAAAACATAGTACAAATCTATCTCCAATAACCCTCTTCAAAGCTTGTTACTGCTTACAGTAAATAGATAAACATCACAATTGCTTTAAGCACAGTGAGATTTACTCCTAATACCATCTGTTTTCCATTAAGTATTAAAAACAACATTTAGAAGCAATACTTAGTGCATTATTATGCACTGTCAGTCAAAATGAAATGCTGACAATGCAGAGTATGATAATGCAAATTATCATTAAAATAAGTATCTCCTCATGTTGCTAAAATGACCAACATACAATTATGGTCTGATTGCTGCCTCTAATTTACCTCATGTGATCTCTGGCCTGTTTTCATGTCATTTGACTATGCTCATAAAACTCTGTGTGCAGTCACAGGAAAAAATAAATAAAATTGGTTTCCCCTTGAAGCATAAAACAACTTTAAACCATAAAATAAAGCTATCTTTCACTCGTTTTTTCCAGGCTGTATTCACAGTACAAGAAAAACAAGAAAGACAGTAATTACCCGGTCTAAACCAGGTCAAACACAGCTCACTGAGCTGCCACAATACCCCCGTGTAGCCCTCAGCTACATGAAATATTACCAATAGAAGCCTTGCGCTTTTTCCATTAGGAGGTTAAATGCAGTTATTGTAAATTGCTTTGGACAAAAAAAAAAGTGCCTAATGAGCATAATGTAATGGATTAACCCCTATCTGGAGCATACAGTATTTAGAAGTTGTCTCTCCTTCCGGAAATCTCTCATCAACAACACCAAACAACATAACAGCAGTGCATTTGCATTATTAGGAACAGCAATAAGAAAACAAGAGAAGCTCACACAACATGCAACAGTTACTCAAACAAGCTTAGCACACTGTCACCTGTCAGCCTGCTGTGTGAAAGGCACACAAGTTACACCGTCACCAAAAGGTAATAAATGGAGACAAAGGTCAGGCCTGCGCTCTGAAATGCTGCGTGTATCCACCATCAGCCTACTGTCCTCCAGTCCTGACTACAAACCTGTGCGATGGCCAAAAACAACCTTGTAAGGTGTGCTGACCAAATCATTTGGCAACACAGCTTATTATGATGGCTGCTCTGCTTATTCATAGCTCACTGCTGAGGGTGTAACCCATGTTGAAATTAGTATTTTCCTCCTTTCTGTTATAGATTGTTTCCTGTCCATCTTTCGAAACATCAGCGTAGACTGGCAGCTCTAAAGAAGCCTTAAGAGACTGGCAGCAACACTTGATGTTTTCAAAACACACTGGCAAAAGCATTCATTAGTTTTTGGAATAATTTCCCCTTTTAAGAGATGTAGATGCAGGTCAAATCATGTATGATCTTGCTTGACAGAAAAAAAGGCACTACTGTCAATCATAAGGAAAGAAGAGAGGGAAACGCTAGCAAAATATCCGAAATCAGGTCCTGTGATCTTTACTAGAATCTGATTTGTTACCTCGACGCATCATTAAATAATACATGCTCCTCCGTCTTGTCCAGTATGCAGACGGTAGGGCAGGAGAAAGTGAGGAGCTCCTGGGTAAACTTTCACTTTGGCTACTGCTCTGGTCTCTGTCAATAATTCATTGCAACTGCTGACTTTGCAGGCCGGCACCGAGGCTGATGTAGTTCCTCAGATGAGGTCCTTCGCTGAATATTAAACTCTACAATGACCTGCCTTAATTTGGGGGTTTTTTTTGTTTTTTTTAACTGGCCAGAATTACATCTTCCACAGATCTCTAAAATTGTGTTTGGTTGGTCTGTGAGGCATTTTAAATTGAATTTGAGTTCAAATTGCTCAATTTGCTTGCCTACAGATGGCTGATGGTCTCCGGTGTTGTGCGCATGAACAGTTCATTTGGAGAAATATGACCTAAAGCTCTCTGAAAATCAGTAAAATCTCTAAAGCCAGCTAATAGTTTCATCGGCTATCAGATGAACTTGTATTTTTCTATGCCGTGAATTACCTTGGCTTGGTTAACTCCCAGAGATTAACTGTTAACACCGTGACTGAGTAAAACACAATGGTGCATGCCACCAAAACATATTTTCATGATGACCACATGGATAAGATTGTAAGGGACAAACCCAATAGTCCTAATCTGTGTCCACATTGTGAAAGGTCTTTTTTTTCTTCTTACACATTCAGCATCCAAAATATGAACCCTAAAACCTGGCAACCATCTAGGTAATTAATTCATGCATGACTTTTTGGTAGTTCACACCAATAGCATACATGTCATGAGTTACACAGAAAGTCTACTCTGATTGAAACTAGGCCCTCGAATTAACATCAAACATGACATGTGTCACTGATGCCGGAAGATCATGTTAGAGATATTGTGATGGATTATTTTTGGTCACAACATTTCCCGTTAAAAAAAAAAACCCCAAGTGTACCAACATAAACACAAACAGCCAGCCTCTCTGTGTTCAGTCATCAGATGCCTAAAAATACGATACCGCCTGTAAGGAGGACAACAACAAACATGAGGGCGCAAACTGGAAGAAAAACAACAACCGCGTCAAGTTGCTGATGACTAATAACTGAACAAAAAATATCATTGTCTCTTTCCCCCTTTGCTTGTGTGTTTCTCCCACGTAGCTGTCATTATCTATGGACAAAACTATGCAGAGAGAACAGCTGCTGCTAAGACACACCGGGGGGGCGAACACCGTGTGTGCCATACTCTCAATAACTCACTTTGACAGCAGTTCGCTTCATTGTGAATTGTAACGAAGAGCACGACAACACCAAACTAGCAGATATTAAAGTGACTTTAGACGCGCTGTTGTCTTCATATGAGAACACACAGTTGAGGAGAAACGACACTAACTACTCATATTCCTGTTTGTATTCATTAACGTCATCTCTGTCTGATGTGCTGAGATAACAAGCGTTGCTAAAGATTACATAATTTAATCCAACTAGCATTGGATAACGAGCTAACGCTAACTTATTTAGCAGGACAGTGAGGAACACTTGGTCCTGTATGTCTGCTTAAATACACTGGCGCTCAACAGTATGTATATTGACAGTGTCGCCGTGGTCACAGGACTTGCTGAGTACGTGTTGAATGTCAGCTGGCCACCGGCTCTGACAGCCCCGCTGCCATCCCAGCCCCGGCTAACTGCTAGCCTGCTAGCTCGGGTCACATCATCATGGCAGGCTGGAAATCCCAAAAGTCCAGCGGCTGCGAAAAAAAGGAGAAAATATCACCCGAGACAGAGCTAGTAAACCGTTTCTATCACTTACCCGGCACCGAAAGGAGGCTATGAAACAAAGTTGGTAACGCCGCAGTGAAGTCCCAGCCCTCGGCGTACAGGATGTTTGGGTTTCGGGTCGGGGTTTCACTTCAAGGAAGAAGAAACTTCCACCATCTTCGTAAGCGCAGGTCACGTGACCGAAACAAGGTGGGGCATACGTTACTCCCCCTGTGCGGTGATTGGACCAGAGCCTGATCGGGATGCACCAATGGACGGCCAGTAAACATGGGCTGTATTTATTATAATTCATTATTTATTATAATACATGATTTACAATCCTTTTTAAAAAACTTTATTAACAACACAGTTAAACAACAACACATCTTAAAATACATCACAGGGAGTTTTGGAGAAAACGAAATAAATTAATAAAACATACACGCAGGAATAATTCATAATTATCATTAAAAGATAGGCTACATAACACAGAAAATAAGAGAGAAAATATATATACATAAAACAGTGTCTTTTTGTTTGTTTGTTTTTTGTTTTTAAACACCTTGCAGACATAATCATAAACGTTCTGAAGTTCAAAACAGGCTTTTATTTGGAAGAAACTGCGAGGTCTGGCTTGTGAATATGATGTTTGCCAAATAGAAAATTGATCAAGCTATCGACGCAATTAGGGACCCTACAATCTTGTATTGTAAAGCCATAAATCGGCTATTATTCTATGGAACCGGTGTAAAAAAAAAAAAAAAAAAAAACGCAATCTACAAGGATCATGAAAGTCAAATGCACCACAGCAATGCGCCTATGCAATTTGTACATTTTTGGTTGAAGCATGTACACCCCCGTCGTGATCTTTTAAAGCGCAGAGATACATTCTTGCCCACTTAAAAACTAAAAAACTACGATTTTTTTTATTTATAGTATTTATAGTTACAACTGTTTTGCCTATTTCACTGTTCCAGCTGCCCTTTCATGAAACATTTACAGGCCGCACGTAAATGCACCACCATATATCAACCTGGTGCATCAAATCAACTGTTATAATCTACTTTTATAGCATTATACATTCCTGTTGTTTTCTGCTGCTTTTAGATTTTGCTACTACCCAGCAGATGGCATTGTTGTACTTCACAACCAAATAACCCAAATTGGCTGCATTAGGCCTAAATCAATTAACATTTTCTCTGTAATCGGGGTACTGATTAAATAACTAGAAATAATTCAATAATACCGATAGACTTTTTTTCTCTGTGTTTTCTAGCCTATACAATATTAAAGATACAGATACAGGAACAGCTGTGTTTTGCTAATACATATATTTTGGAAAATATATCTGCAGTGTGAAAGGTGAATAAAGCAGAGACAATATTTTATTAGTCATTCTCACTGTGTTTCTAAAACTGAACTCAGTACTGGTGAAAGTACATGAGTTTAATATATTTCATACACTGTTGTAGCAAAAACAATGTCATAAAATCAAATAGAAATTGTTCAACTACAATGCAATAGAGCTGTAAAATAGTCCCTAAACTTCGCTTTGGTCCTCCCCTAGGGGTCCTTGAGGGGTTTCCTGCAAAAAGTTCCATTAAAAGTAACACAATGTATGACTATTGGTGTCATGGGTTTCATACATTTTCTGTAATAAAACATCTAGAAGCAAAGATCTCATCAGATGGGTGACACTGGGACAAAATCTTATCAGATGGGGGTCAGTTGTCTAATGTGTGTCAATTTACCACAGCTTTACTTTTCCCCACACCAAACATATTAACTATACAATGTGAGCGCTTTATTTTGAAAGTGATAGCAGGAAGGTGTGTATTTGTGAACGTGCCCGGCTGCGGCTGAGGGTCGCTCAGTGTTGACAGCAGGGCAGCATGAGACACTTCTCTTCTCGGATCATGCAAGCATGGAAATATTTGAAGGAAAAGTCGTTTTGACAGCTCACACAAAGCAAAGGTGAGCCACAACTCTCTGTTTCTCTTTCTGTTAGGTACTTTGAATAGTGGAGGCGTCACTTATTATAGTGGCTTCATTTCAATGTGCTCATATTAACTGAGGGGATGATGCAGTTTTAACCGTATGTAGAAAAACATGGTGATGCAACATTCAATGAAATAATAATACTCATACACTATATATTAACTACTCATACTAATTAACACAAGGAAAGTTAATTGACTGTAGGTGCATAATGGGAAATGTATAGAACAAAGTGCAACACAACACTGAAGTACTCTGAGATATTTACAAATTCATACTGTAACTGAGCCCCTCCAGATAAGAAGACTGGGTTGGTTTATCACCATAAAACCACAGACTGGCACAGACCAAGTTATAGCTGTGTTTTTACTCTATGAGGTTGTAAAGTATATCATTGAGGATGAATGCAGGTTGAGGGAAGGTCACACCCTGAGCTGGCTTATTGCCTGCTTCTACAGTTGCAATTCTAAGTAGCATATGAATAGACATAGAATAGAATAGAACGGCAGGGAAGTTCTCTGTATGTACACACAGCAGATGGCCGATGAGTCCTTGGCCAAAAACAACACAATCCCACAGTAGTCTAAGTCAACAGAGAATTAAGTGATATAGTCATTTACTGGCAGTTGGTGGTGTTCCCAGGCATTTCAAATTCAATCAGCTATAATCAGTTTGTAATACAGCTGCTCTTTATGCAGATGTTTTCGAGGAATTTGAGCTTTTGTGGAAACCATTTAAAACCAGTTAAACTGATGCTCACTTGAAAAGATGCTAAAATTGAACTTACTTACAGACTCGTACAGTTTGATGAACTAACAAAACAGTGCAAATTAAACAAGTAGGCTTGATTCGACTGGCTGAGTATCCAGTCCAGTCTCCCAGCACTAATAGTAAAACAATATTGGACAGTATAGATAAATGAGGCTACCTTTAGACATGAGACAATATGAACATTTCAAGTCACGATTTATCCTGGACAAAATAATTATTATTAATTATTATTATTATCAAAATATGCTTCAACCTCTTAAAATGGCACTAAAGCATACTGGAGCCACCTAACCTTACGTTTTGTTGAGAAACAAATATTTTTATTGCATCATAGGACGCACATCCCTTTTTTATGAGCATCCTTTTTAATGAAAAACAAAGAAGGACAAATTCAGATTCACACTTGCACACAGTAGGTAATCGTAATGAGAGAGGGGGGAAATCTGTTAATGAAAAGAGTAGAGCCCAACTGATACTAGGTTTTTGGGGCTGATACTGATAGTGATATTAGGGAGTGAAAGAATTCTGATATCAACATATTGGCAGATAATCTTATATGTACAGAATTTATAGATACACACATGATCCCGCAAATGTAATGAAGGTATAATATTTCAGTTTAACAGTAAACATTATTGTATAAAATGACATCAGTGCACCAAAACAGTAAACTTCTCTGGAAATGTAATGTAATTAGAATTAGCTTAAAAAATTATAATGCGTAACAAACAAAAAATGAATAAAACTTGAATTAAGAAAAAGGGTCAAGTATACATAAAATGTTGTCTATATAACTTTAGAAAATAAAAAACAATATTGGCACATATCTGATAACACATTCACTGATAACAATATCTGTGATAGGTCAATATCGGCCAATAATATCAGCTGACATATATTGGTCGGTTTCTAAAAAAGAATCGAGCTATCAAACTGATATCCCAGCATTCATATTCCGAGCCTTCAGCCATGGTGACGAATGACTGGAAGGATGTGGCCTGCCCCTTGAGGCAAATGGGCAATTAAAAATGAGTCAGGAGATCAATAGGATTGTTCGTTAATGAGCCAGACAGCTTTTTCGAGGCAGACATATGAGGAAATTCATGATTATCCTGATAATGGAAATGCACCATGATTAAATGATCTTATCTATCTTCATTCTGATTAGCGATAACATCTTACATCCTCCCATTCCAAGCTACATCATACCAGTGCCCAGAAAGCTTGTTGCACTGGTTTGCATTTCTCATTTTCATCATCATTTGCATTTTCGTCCAGTCTTACATGTATATACGCTTTTGCAGTCACTAGTAAAGCCTGCAGAGATGCACTCCTTCACATTATATAATGCTTCTTTCCACTTTCAGCAAGCAACACCAAACAATATAGGCCTACAGTTTATTTGTATATCTGTTCTTCATTGCAGTATACATTTCTGTGTATCCTGACAAATATTTTTATATACCACCCTGAACCATGCTCTAGCTTCTGCAAAATTTGGTAGGTAGCTTTTATTTCACCAGGAGAGGCTATTTCCGTGTGTGCTTTGTGTGTTTCTATCTATAATTGGCTCCGTTTAAGTGGAGTGTCTACAGGAATATCCTTCAGCCTCTCTACCTTCTGTTGCCAAGTTGTGATCTTCACACCCAAGACACTGATCTAAGACCAGCACCTTACTTGACTTTTGATTTCCTACCGAATAATTCCTGGACTCTTCACTCTCTATGCGTGCATCTGCCCGTGGGAAACTTTTACCCTCACCCACCCCTCCTGTGTCCCAGTGTGTCTTTGGCTGGAACAGACTGCTCTTGCCAGGCAGCTATCAGTGTATTAATAGGTGTTTTAGCTTCCACTTTGGTCCCCAATCCCCCTCTCGCTCCCCAGTCCTCCCCTCTTTCATAACACAAACAAGCCAACATGCCCCCCCCCCCCCTCCAAGTACCTTAAAAAAAACGTGTTCTTATTTTAGATTCAGTGGAGAATAACTGGCATGTCAGGGTTGCATACTGTATGTAAATAATAGTTGCAGGGGTGCAGAGGTAGTAGGGGAATATAGATTTCCTAATATTTTGCATGATGGCAAATGATCCTCCACTGGAATTACAAGTTGGCTACTGAAGATTTAAAAGAGCCAGAACTCACATGACATTTTTGTGTTAGAGGTATATACAATATTAACCTCCCCATGTTCATTTTATGTTATAAAGCTATACATAGTCTTACCTGTTGCTCATGTAAAGTATTCAAGACTACTTAAACAATGAAAACCTTCTTACTGATGAAATTTCTTTTGTCATTGCGTTTTTTTCTTTATGTAAGTGGAGAAAGAGAGCTAGAGACGAAAGGAAGACAGAGTTTGTTTATCCTCAGGGGGAAACTGAGGAAAGATTTCAGTGAGATGACATGAGAAATGGGATGGAAAAAGGAACAGAGTAGATGCTTTAGTGGTGAACGTAGTGTCAGGCTGACCATATCTGAGAACTGTGTCAGGGCATTCTGGCTCCCACACTGATTGATAGGTGGGGGGCGGGGGGGGGGGGGGGGCTGATATGGTTACTGTTGTGTTGAGGATGATCTGCTTCTCTTTCAGCACAGGCATTGGCAGTCAGCTGTCTGGTGGGAAAGTTTTGCTTGACCACTACATCTTGGGAGGAATGCCTCAGTCTATTCTCTGTTGTTTTACGGCCTGTGCTACATTTACACCCCAAGGGGCAAAAAATACAGATAGAGAAAAAAAAAGGACACACTATGGCATAGCTCCAAAATGGTGGAGCTATTTTGGGGTTCCGTTATGGGAAAATAACCAAGTCTGTCATCACTCATACATGGACTGCTCTGTTGCTGTAAATCCTGGTGCTGCTGGTTTGTGCTAGCTGTTGTAAGTGACTCACAGGATCAGACACTACTTTCCACAGACATTACAGCCAGATAAACTGTGGGATGGACAGAAAATGTTTGATCATTCATAGCGGGAAAATGGGTATGGAGCCCTGGAACATGATGTGGGATGTGCAGAAACATGACAGTGAATTGTATGCGTATCAACTCATGTGCACAAGTTTAACTTTGAGACTGCATTGAAAGCATATGTTCTTTGAAAGCGCAGTGCATCATTCTTATTTAGTCACTCCTTGTCTGCAGGTTCAAGCACTCTGCTTTATCTGTAACTGAACCTGCTTGTGGTCATTGCATAACAGACTGGTTGTTGGCTCTCACTGTGCTACATGCTTGGTTAGCATACTTGGTTGGCGTTTTTTTTTTTATATCTGTATTGCATTTCAAACAGTTGGCCTTAAAAACACATTATTAAATATCTTCAATCGTTTTTTTTTTTTTACATGGTACCAGTTACAACTATGTGAAAGGGGTCAACCGTCATGAGGCACCTGCAGAGAATTATCACCCTACTCTCTATGGACGTGTTTAGCCTCTTTCAGCTCATGGCTTTTGTTTCACAGCATATGTGATGTATGGTTGAGTCTCATGGCTCTCATTAACTTCGGTTCCAATGGTAACAAACAGCTTATCTAAGCATTTCCGTGTGTTCCACCAAATGCTACACCATGAATGTCCTTGAGGTTAGACTGTCCAAACATATGTCAAGTCAAATTAAGCAACATATCTCATTGGTCCATGCACTTCAGAATGACACATTGTGATCAGTGTTCTGATCTGATGCCTGTTATTGGTAAAAATAAATATGTTTTATAATGTGACAATGCTACAGTTAAGTTTTGGTTAGATTTCGTAAAACAAAAAGGACACGAGGTCAAGACAATGGTTTGGGTTAGACCTTTGTTAAGGTTTGGCAATCTTCTTCTTTGTGGTTACATTAATAACCACAGTTACAGTTAGGGGACAGCTGGGATCATGGTGAAATTAAAAAAACAATGACTCATGGTTGTGAAACAGGAAATAGACAGCCGTCCTATTTCCTTCATTTGCTCCCGTTATAAATATGGCAACTAGACAGTCGTGTCACCAGAACCTACAGATGTTGTTTTGGGGCGCTTGCTGAACCGAATGATTCTGATTGTCTTATGCACCATTACTCCTATTTCTGCAATTCATCGTGTCAAGACCACAAAGACGCATAAAGACTCGATTTGAAACCGGTGTAGACTTTTTTACCTTCAGACATGGTCACATGACACTTCGTATGAACTAGTTTGTTTCACGCATATTGAAACCATAACACCTTACATGTCACAAGTTCAATTTAAAAGATTATAGGGCCGTTTGCCTGCTTCCTTTGGTGTTTGTCTTCATTCCAGTGGTCAAATGAATGCGGCTTAACAAGCTAAAGATGTTAGAATAATTAATGGAGTTGTGGAAATCTAGAGTCAGACAAAATGTTGGAATCATTTCGTAGGGGTGACCAATAATCCAAAGTCCACAAAGCTTTGGTCATTTTTTCCTTTGCTGCCTGACATGATAGAGAGACAACTTTAAGCAAATCATATCCAGATGCCTGTAAACTCTCCCTCTTACTGTCCAGTCCTGACAAAGCTTTGCACTGTGCTGCACACAGAGAAATATTGTAAATCAAGATTTTAACTCGGAGATGCTTATTTAGTTCGATGCTGACGTCTTTTGAGCGTCAAACACTCTTGGACAATCTTATTCTATTTCAGTGCCAGTGAGCGCTCTGACTTCTGTGATTGCGGTGGAGACAGTCCACAGCACAATCTTCCGAAATAATGAATTAGATTAGATTCATTAGATTAGATTCATTAGAAATAATTTGATTGACTTCATGAAATTCCATACCTTTCGATATCTAACACACCTTGTGTTTTCGCATCAAAAGGCTAAGGATGTTAGCTGTGTGTCCTCACTATGAAAGCCCCTCCTATGTCCCTTTGTGTACCCGTAACAATGGCTTATTTTTAACCTGTTGGGCTGTTTAGAAGGGGAGAAGGGAATGAAGGGAGGAAGTGGTTGCAGGATGACAGAGGAAGATAATAGCGTCCTCTTCAACCTTTATCCTTCCTCAGCCTCATCTCACATACAGGCACACATACATACACGCACACTCTTGGGGTTTGTGTTGCTTCTCAGCGGTTCTCTGGATCTCCCGCTGGAATACAATAAATAGGAGTAATGTGTGAGCAGATGCATGCAGACCTGCACCAACAGACACACATACACTCTCCCCATCCCCTGGTCCCTGGTGTAGCTATAAGAGGGAGCTCTGGCAGTTTGACCTATAAGACAGTCAACTGGAACAGCTTATTAGTAGGAACCAGAGAAAACTGTTGCATTGGGAATTCAGTCAGTCCTGAATCGTACACTGACTCTGATGAACTAAATGAGAACACACGTCACACTGTGAGTGTCTGTGAGTGCAACCGCATGAGCAGAAAATAATCATATTTAGCTGATACTGAAAAGGAGATGAGTGTGAATTTATAGTGTACAGTGGTGGACTACAAGTACAATTAATACTTGTTCATTTGCATTTTTTTAATACTTGGTACTTGGTTCATTACATTTCACTGGGAAATACATTTCCTTTGATTTGAAAAATACAGTTGCTAGATACAGATTTTGCATTAACAAACATAGGATGAGGTTATAAAATAAAGATGAATTAAAGACCAATCTGTTTGACTTGTGTCCCATTATAAAAAAGCAGCGTTTAGTTGTGTCCCTTTGTCATGTTTCAGATGTCTGAGTTGTTAGCAGTTCCACCACAAAGTGATTTCCTCTGTAAACTTCTCTGATGGTTTCATTTACAGTACAGTACAGAACAGTACAAAAAAAGCAAAAGTCCAATTTTCACTATTTTCTGTCATACTGTAAACAGAATGATTTATAGAATAATCAGCGAATAATTGGATAATGAAAGTTATCGTTGCAGCTGTGTTTATTTGCTCTCTCTGGTTCTCCACAGTGTTGTTTCTGGTATTTTATCTTATCTCTGTCAAACATTCCCATCTGTTACACCACACTCTGTAAGTGTTGCTTTTGAGTGCTATTTCTTTTACTTATCTTAAAAGAATACAACTAATTTGAAAAGAAATATTTGAAAAGAAAGATTTTCTCTTTTGTTGTTGAAGGACTCCAGTCACTTATTTGCTGTAAAGATTATTTTATGCTTCAGTGTTTATTTATTTTTTAATTTATATCCTTGTTCCTCTGACAGTGAGTTTGGATTTTCGAAAACTAAGTGCAATACTTCCCAAAAGCAATTACTTGGCTAAGACCAATTTAGATTTCCCAATGGTAACATATGCATAAATGGTTTATTTATTGTAATTAAGGCTGTCTTTTAAATTACTGCTGCTCATAATTCAGGCAGTAGGCTAATGACCTCCGGGGTCGGGACAGAGCCCTGTTTTACGTCACACATCTGCAGTCCATTTAACAGGGTGCAAGGGCCAATAAACATAAATCTGGTAAAGCAAAACAACAATATTTCCCATTATCCCATTTGATGGCCTGTGATCCCTTGAGAGCAGTGCTTTAAGGATGTGGGGTGTATAACAAATCAGATTATTTTAAAAGTACAAATGACATAAATGTACACTAAAGAAAGATAGAAAATTCACTCTAAAACCTTACATTCCATTTTTTGTACCTGCTGGTGGATACTACCCAGACATAGATGGCATGAGATCATTTTTAGCACACATTTAATAGAAGGTGTTTCAGTGATCTAAAACAGGTTTTTGTGTCAGATTTAAGAGCAATCAACCATTCTGCGCAGACATTAAACATCTGCAGTGATGAGTGAAAGTATGCAGAGACACCTACTGGACAGTATTTCTGATACCAACCAACAGTTACCACGAAAGACCAGAACGCAACAAGCTAAAGCCATATGCCGCCTCGTGTCTCTCACATTTCCCCCCACCGGAAAAGTCTTGTTCTGCCGTTACAATCACTAGTGCTCTGTCCATCCACACACGCTGTACATCATAATGCTAAATGAAACATTACCATTCTTTGGATGTTGTCCAAATACATTCTGGGAAATGTAGGCAATGACTAATTTCTTTAGATGGACAGGAAGTTGAGAGAACGTGGAAAAATGATAGCAGTTCATTGGCAAATAACTCAAAGAATGGATACTGATGATATTTAAACACTGGAAAGAGATGAAAGGGTGAAACGCCGGCCAAAGCAACACTTCATGATTGTTGTTAGATATTTCCAAATCAGGAAAGCTATTTCTAAATTATTGATATTGTTCTCCCACTTTATTGTCTGCTGCCGGGAGTGGTTATAGTCTGTCACAGTGCATCCCAGTGTGCTTCTGGATGAACTGTTGAGAAGCACAGTTCTTATTTAGGTGAAATATGTTCTTACCACAAGTCACTCTATAATACCGTTGGCATTGGCCTGTCCTGTGTATGATCTCAATTCATCGTATGAATTTCTGGCTCAGGAAATGTGTGTTTAATTTCCTGTGTCGTGGTTTGTCTCCTTTGGAATTTTTCTAAATATAAAGTAAAAGATCCCCGGGCTCAAACACTCCCTCCTCTTTCCATTACAGGGAAAGACATTTAATCACTTATTAATTGTGTCAGACTTTCCTCTTCTTTGCCAGAAGTCCTTGTGAAGAATAAGTTTAGCCCTATCATAGGAAAGGATAGGGGTTTTTTTTATGTGTGTGTTGTGTATGCTTACAAAACTGAGGTCTGTGATTCATGCATAAAAAGGACACATTAGAAACATCAATTACCTGGAGCACTTTTGTTGCCAAGTGACACCGCTGCAGCTCTTTCAGCCCTTGTCATATCTCAGCGGTTGGTTTCAGCGCCTGGCAATAACTTTGACAGTTCGTATAACACAGAAGACTGGAATTATAGAGGTCGGTGAAAGCTGATACTCGTGTTAATATTTTTACATTTAAAGATACCAGACCAGTTTTTGCATGTGTTGAAATCTGACATAAAAACAAAAACAAGTAATTGGTGTTTCCAATGTGTTCTGACGCACTGACAGTTCATTAATTCATTTTTGTCTGACGCTTTCTTTTCTATTCTGTCGTGGTATTACAAGTTCGAGCCTCCTGCACGTGGTGTACTCGTGGCTCAGTGTTTCTACAGCTGTTACCAGACAAGCAAACCAAACATTCCAGTTTGACAATGACTGCTCTCAGATCTAAACATCGCACTGGAGAAAGAAATCAGGACTCCTTTTAAAGGAATACAGTGAGCTATTGGAGATCAGCTATCTAACATGGACATTAAAATGACTCATACTTGTAAACCATTGGGTTTGGTGCTATTAAACTATTATATAACCAGAATAATTAACCAGAATGTGAACTAATAGTACCTCCAAAACATCTAAATAGGGCTGTATTGTGGTTTTGTAAAATGTTAAACAGATAATCTAGGAAATACACATCATTCACAATTTGAAGAATACATAATACGTTTTTTATTATTGTCAAGAAATCCCATGAAAAGACCAAAAGCTATATTAAGAGTTTGTCTCTCTGTACTTTCCATTTTCCCCAGCCTGTCTCTGACTGTCAACCTCAACTTCATTTCCACTGAAGTCTTTAAAAGCAAGTCATAATAATATACTTTCTCTATAAAAAAAAAAGTAATTTCCTAAAACAGCTTGGCGCTGTCATTTTTAGCTTATGTTACTCAAACAGAAGTATAAACTGCATCTTTGGGGGACTATTTTCAGTTGCGGATTAATACACATTAGGCGCTCTAGAGAATATTTCTAGCAGCAGGACTGTGTGGTCATCACAAAATAACCTAAGTGCCCATGCTCATTGTAATAAAGAAACATGCCAAACAGCGTGGCTCATTGATGTGTTTTTAATAGTTATTGGACAACAATGGAGATCAATGGTAGAGAGGAAGAAGCGACACTAGACAAAACTTTTTTTTTTTATATTAAGAAAAATATTGACTATCATGCCCTTTAAAATAATCCTATCCAAACATCAGCTAATTTCTTATAATACAATAAAGGTCAATAATAAAGGTCAATGACTCGTAGGTGTTTTTAGTTTTCTTTGTCCTCATCACTGTCCACAGCTGAGCTCAACAACAAAAAACGATATCCCAAAATCTTGATGTATTCCTTGAAGGTCTGGGTAGCGTAAAGGACACACACAGATTCAACATGAGACTGAGCGATTGAGATACAGGTTGACCGATAACAGAGTGAGGGGAGATAAAAAACATGGGAGACTGAGGAAGGGACTGTCAAAGGCCAGCAATGAAAGGGAAACAGGACACAACAAGAGAGTGGGAGGAGGAAAAATGTCCATGTGTGTATGTCTGTGTGGGTATGCTTGTTTGACCTGAGTTTAAACTCCTCTTTTATTTATGTCCCCTGAGGGAAATGTCTGAACTGAAAGAAGTAATTTATCCAGAGAATGATGAAGCCACACGCACACACACACACACACACACACACACACACATATGCTGTAACCACTCAACTAATGGAGGACATTGTTTGTGCTTTCTAAAAATGTGTGTCTGCATATCACCAGTGTCTCATGCTTTTGATCACCTGGATGAATAATTTGAGGTGATGACCCTTGAGAAAATACGGAGATGAAGAAAGCAGCAAACGCAACAGCCTTTTGTTAGCAGAACACAAAGACAGACCAAACCGCTTGGCTAAGGCTCATAGATAGATTGTACACACTGTTCATTGGTGACAATGGTATTACAGCAAGTACTGCCAAGGTATTCTACTGCGTGAGTGTGTGTGTCCTTGAATTTACAACGTCTTAATCGGGAACAATACATTTCTGGAGGCAAATGTGTACATAACAGATAGAAAGACAGTCATTGTTTGGATCCTATTGAATAGAAATTGTAATTATGGATGAATGTCTGTTTGTGGGTGTTTGTGAATGTCTCTGTGTACGTGTGTCAAGGGAAGAGACTTCACATGAGCTCCAAAGATGGGCACAAATATATGAAACATTGATGTCTTGTGAATGAATTGAGCTTTTATCTGGATTTGTTCATGTTTTTTGGTGTTGTGCTAGAAATCTCAGATTGCTGATTTAGAATAGATTGGATTCAGAATAGGTTCAGACCCTTGTATGCTTATGTGTCAAGCGTGTGTGTGTGGCAGAGAGAGAAAGAGGGAGAGGCAAAAAGGCAAGATGTGAAATGTCTACGCTGACATTTAACGCTGGTAGTAGAGGTTGTCTAATGCCAATGTAATGTAATCTGTCACATCTGTCAGGGAGCGGCAAGAGAAGCAACTTTCTGGGTCTCTGACAAAGACACTTGATCGCTTTATCACTTCTATCAGTTACTTTAAGAGATTAATTCAGGCAGTCCATTGTGCATGGTTATAAGGTCACATTTGGTGAAGAAGGCTATGCTCTTTGCAGGAGATCTTAAAGAATATACCACCTTATCATCAGCATAACGATTGAACTACGTTATACATAATTATTGACATACATGAAGGATGTTAGGTTTTTCTACCATCATATACCAAGATTTTATTCCGTTTGTTCTATTTGTTTTGGAGCAATTCTTCAGGGCCCTCAGCCGGTGTAAGAATATATAATACACAGCACAATATTTTCAGTTTTTGCTCCTTTTATGTAGAATTCCTCCTCTCTCAGTTCAAACTTTATTTTTTAGGTCAAAGTTTCAATTGGATATACTTACAAAAATCCTGTGTCTTTTAGTTCATATTTATTCTTTTGTGAAAGCACTGAGTTATTGTTCAAAATAATAATTTCTGAATTCCACAGTTCGTCCACGTTTCCCAGTGTTGTTGGGTGTTTTTTAATAGTTATTGATGGGTTATTCCAAATGTATTTCTATTTCTGCTCTGTTTCTGGTCGTGTGTGCATGTGTGTGTATGTGTGTGTAGTTGTGTACTTGATGAGCAACTCAAACAGAGTCAAATCACGAAATTTGATGTCACGAAGAAATGATTATTATGCAACATACTGAAATATTGAATTTATTGTATTCAGACACACTCAAATAAAAAATAAGATCTTAGCAGAGTCAACAATACCACAATCTATTTCAGGAGTGGTGCAGCGGTATTAAAAGAAATGGTTTTACATGTTGGGAAACGTGTTTATTTATCTTTTGCTGGAGAGCTAGATGGGACAATCAATAACCAGTTAATGTGATGATACAGCCGCCATTTGGATAGCTTTAAACAACTCGCTTGGCTCTGTGTGAAGGTAACAAGATCCACCAAACAGCACCCCGAAGGGTTGATCTATGCTTGCTTAGATCTATTTCGAAATAGACAGGCTCTACTGGCAAGCATTCATAGTGTTCACCTGAAAAGTGATAGAAATGTCATGAATGAAAAGAGAGCGATAGATCATTTCTCACTCCTGCACTGCTGGCTAGTCACAGCATGAAGTGGGAGTGAATGTTGAATCCGTTTTAGAAAGTTTCAAAAGCTATTCCACCATCCGACAAGCAGTTCAGTCTGCAGTTTTATACTAAATATAGTATTTCAATCTTCATATTGAATATGAGAGGGGTAGCCATAATGCACAACTCTGTGTATTTCTCAAAATATTGAAATCTTTAACATGTGTGAAATAGCAGTGTAATGGTTTGCAGTGTACGCTTATGGGATGGGTTGCCCTATGCACTGATACCATTAGTGTATGTTTAGTTTCACTTTCACGGCCCCCACTGTAACCCTCCTCTACCTGCCTAACTACTTCCTGAATGGGTGGAGCCCCAGAATCTATACAGGTAGCCAGCTCACCTGTGGCAACAAGGAAGCTGACTGTGGAGCTGACGTGGATGACTCATCTCTTTAATAGTTTGATGTGTCTATAATCATTGATATGTAAGTCTACTTTATCTGATTTAAAATGCATTGATCATTCTAGTAGCTTATCATTTGTTTTTTGCTGTATTAATTAAGTTCCAGTTGTAGTTAAATTATTGTCTCATTACCATGTTTAGGTTGTATTGTGTTTTAAGTGTAGCTATCTTTGTTGGATTATCAATTTATAGGAATTAGGAATTATGTCTAGATTGTTATTTTTTCTTCTGTTGTATGAGAAGAATGGACTTGAATCCTCATGTGTCCTAACAGACATTAAGCCGATTGGTATTCCTGGAACCAGACTATCCTTATATAGGATATCAATATTCAAGCTAAATATCCTTCAGTTATATTGAATTATGCACATTAGGGGACAAAAAAAAAAGCTAATTTCCGTTAGAAAGAGAACAAAGGAATCAGCAAAAATGTACCCTCTGTCCCACTTCATTGCTGGAGGTAATAACACTATTCTTCAGCTTTGGACCAACATTCCAGCAGTTCAGGAAATTTACTTTATCAAGTACGTGGAAAACCACAGGTGTAGATGATAACAGTACGTGTGACTGTCCACATACAGTCAGAGACCTCAGCACCAGCTAGCACAATCAGGGTCAGCTTGTGTTATGTGGAAGGAAGACAAAAAAGTATTTTTCCCTAAGTGGAACTCTCTGTGCCTTTCCAGCATCAAAACATGAGTCACTGCAGACAGTTACTGAAAGACTATAAATATTAAATACTTCAACGGTGAGAAGGTATTTACAGCAAATGTTTTAATAATTACCTTTGTGTTAAGGGTGAGTTAAGAGAACATCATTTTGGTTTGGTCCAACCTTTGCATATGGTATGAGTCATTACACAAAATCACTGAACATTATGCATTCATTTATGCTTGAAATGCTCACTGAAACATCTTTTATTTAAATGCTCTGTTTTGGTTCAATCTGGGCATTGTCTTGTTTTTTCCCACTTTAAGGGCTGTAGATTCCCTGCATGTCTTGCTATGTGAGCAGATACAGCAAGTAGAACCAAAGATAGAAAGGAAGAAGACTGAGCAAAGAATGTAAAATTTTTTTTTCTTTTCATAGTTATCTTTTCAAAGGGTCTATTCAAAGACCTTGTTCCCAAAACCCTCACAACCCTCACACCTCTGACGCACAACATTTCTGTCCTCTTTATATTTCCTTCACTCTTCGTCATACTCTTCATCATACTCTCAACTGTCAAAATGTTATTATAATTCTGGGGATTATAGAAGCACTTCTTGACATGTGCTGTTCTGAACTGTAACTAATATTGATATTAAAACTTGCTACCAATTTGTCTTTAACCAATGGAATCCAAACACATTTTAAACCACTTTCATATTCAAAGCTATAATTCCTGCACCATGACTGCACCATTACATTCAGTGAAAAATTCTCAGTGAGCATTATTGTAGCCTTTACATTTGCCTATATTAAAAAAAACACAATCTTTAAAGTTTAAGTTTTTCCAAAGACTGTTTTTTGAACATTCATCTCTGAACAATGTAAACTTGAAATCCAATAGATTGTCCTTTGCCTTCATCTCCAATCTCATCTCCATCTCTGATGATGGCATGGTCATGTCAACACAATGCACAGTGGTACATACAACACATTCCTGCATTTTACTATATTACATATATTATATATATATATATATATACTACTATACCTAGAAATAAGCATCTGATATTGTGACTAACAGAAGGATCAATTTTTATTACATTTACAACAACAAAATATATTAATTCAAGCTGGTCGCAACATTCAAACACATTGTGGTTGGTTTCATCCTTCTGGGATAAATAAAGCTCATGTTTTCCCATCAGATAAACACTTTTTGTGGCATGTATTGGTTTTTAGAAACTCTGCTAATGTCACCCCTCTCTCTCTTATGCTGAGTATCCCTTTCATCATTATAGAGGAAACACTGAAGGGAACTTGCTGCCCTTTTGCTCAAAAACAATAATAAACACACATCTGTTTCTCTGACCCTGAGTGAACAGTGGAGAGGAATGACTGTTGGAGCATGAACTTCCTGTCCTGATAGATTAGAAAACACAAAGACTGTAAATAAACATATTACAAGGACCCTTGTAAAATCATTTACTCACACACACACACACAAACATTGGAATTCAGATTACAACAGGCAGGCAAATTTCCTTATTAGTGGACCTTTATTTACTCTGATCAGTGAAGCTTGTGAGTACTTGCCCATGTCTTTGTTTGAGCTGTTTTAAATTGTCCTCTGTATGTGTTCTGTCTTTTTACTGTCTATGTGTAATGTGGACGTCCTCTCCTGCTACTGCAGAGCAAATCTATCTTTATTTTCAATTTGAATGTATAAAATGTATGTATAAAATACAGAGATAAAAGCTTTAATACATTAGCTGGCTCTGATGTAACTTTCTTACATGTAATTTATGCCAAAAATGTTCCTAGTTTTGGAATAAATTACAGCCTCTCGCTTGTAATCACATGATTACTCAGACACCTGGTGTAAAAATGTATAATAACTGCAGTGTACTTGTTCTTGTTTCCCTATTAGAGGCATGTGGAGGACCCTAACCCTCTCGCTGATAGTTGCACTAGCGTTGGGCACACAGGTGAGTACAACTGTGTGATGTAATGTAATGGAAAGATTTGAGTCTAATTTTAACAGAGATAAATGACATGTAATGTAATGGGGTTGACTTAATCATGAGCTTTTATAGATTAGATTTTCCATTGTCATAACTCTGATATACAGTGTCTACATTTTTGGACACTACCCAGGTGTCCCAGGCTGAGGATGTGTGGCCCCCGGGGGATGTTGAGAATTCGTCGGAGGATCAGCAACACAATATCAGCGACATATCCGCCATACTAGGAAATTCCCGACACCAGATTCTGGCTGCTCAGTATGAGTGCTACCTGAAGATCATCCATGATCCACCACGTACAGATGATGGTGAGAGCATTGTGACTATTGTTCCGTTTACTCACAGGTCAGCTGATAAAACACATCCAGCTGGGATTGTCATCTCTTTAATGGTATTAACACATTTTGGTTCTGGCAAATGTCAGATAAAGATGTTAATCATAGTTTACAGTTTTAATAAAATCATAATCGCTTACACCACAAGTAAACAAATAAATGATAGATGATTTATTTTCATTTCAGCCTCTCAATTCATTCTGTGGTTTCCTATTGTAGCACCACTGTTGGGCTGAGATTTACGGTGTTGGTGTAAACACAAAGACGAGTGAAGTATGACTAGGGTCGAGTATCTGTCAATGATCAATGAAAAAAATAGATAAAAACACTCTTTATGAAAGCATTTTTTTAGAAGAATTAATATATTCTTTCACCACATAAGGATAGCAGTGTACTTATTACAAAAATCACTTGATCACATTAATGGTTCATGTCAACTTAAAGTCACTATGTGTGCATTTTTGTCATTCTAGTAGCATGAGTTGGTCTTGACTGAAATCCTTAAATAACTATTTGATTTAATATAAAAATATACATAAATTTAGAATATACCAAAGACAGGACTGTTAAATCTAAAATCTACTGAATATGCACATTACAATGGTCGTAATATACCAAAATATAGAATATGCATTAGTGCAAGTCTAGTAGCTATATATTGCTAAGTTGTACAATGCACTGGCATGAAATTTGGTACAGTAATTCATGCCCTCCTCTTGACTTTTGTGGCCAGTACTTTAGTATGTGACATTCCCATCAACCTCAGCTATTCTTTAGGTTTGACATTATTTAGGAAGTAGGGTAATGTTAACACACCACAATGAGGTGATAAACATGGTAAATATTATACCAATTGCTATCAGCACAACATGCAGATCTAGACCGAAGCATTACTGGTTGTTCTATCTATTACAGCTAAAAGTGTGTGCACATACTAAAAAAGAGAGAGAAAGAGGGAGAGGATGTGAGTCTGAAAGAAAGGAAACTTGCCCTTTGTCTTTATCTCAGTGCCTGTTACTCCCGCTCAGTACTGCATTGCCTTTGAAATGTTATTTTGCGCTCTGCTTCCCAACATGCCACTGTGTAACCTGGTACAGCCAGGTTTCCGTCTATTGTTGACAAGCTTTGTGCGGGCCAGCAGTGGTGAGACATTTTGCGCACACAGTTTATCGACCATAGGACACTGTTTATGTTGAATAGATAATTTATGTGATTCATTCTGTCAGGAAGTTTATTAAAAATGTATACAGTTACATACCTTTATGATTCTCTGTTGATGTGGGTTAGGGTTAGGGTTAGGGTTAGGTGTCACTGACAGTATTACACATTTCTCATGGTTAATGTGTTGAGTGATAATGAATTACAATAGACTCAAATGTTCATTGTGCAAACACTAAAATAGATATCTAAGTAGTCCTGAAGAAAATGCAATCCAAACCTATTATTTCTTTGCTTGATCAATGTTGATTGTCATTATAAGTACTCTAGGTATACAGTGATATAGTCATGTACTGACTGTATATATCATTATTATTGAGATAATCATATTTTTTATAATATAAGACACCAGCTTTTACATTTGCTAATCTAAACATGCATTGACTGAAACATGGGAGGAATCTTCTTTTATTTGAATAGAAGAAAGCCTCAGTGGCTGAACAGACACACACTGCCATCCACAGAAACTAAAAACGCTAGTGGAAAATTCAGGACTTAGCTCAGTGCACTAGAGATGAAGATGAAAAAGCAACCAACAACAGAAACATTAAACAGTTTTACTGCTAAGAAGGCTTGAAGCATGAAGCATTACTTCACTTATGCGTACAGCACCCATTTCTTTATTTCTGATCCAACATTTGTTTGGGATTGCCTGATCAGCTTCTTATCAAGACGCTCCATTTGCAGCATGCAGAATTACATTAAAGTCTCTTTTAAAAAGCCAAGGCGGGCCTTTTATAGATAGAAGGCTTCACAATTAAAACTGCGCTCTCAGTATTATGGACACAGACATAAACAGACACACACTCACATCTCTAATGTGTCCTGGCTGCAAAGTTAAACATAATGTTAAATGTCTACTGCCCTCTGCAGGTACTTTCTGTAACCGTACGTGGGACGGCTGGCTGTGCTGGGGGGATACAAGTCCAGGGACTGTCATGCAGATGTGTCCTGAATATTTTCACGACTTTGACCCTGCTGGTGAGGCCTTAACACGCACACTCACACATATAAGCACAACATTTAACCACATGGCAGCTCCAGTGAATGGTTTCAAACTAGCATTGCATGTTCAGTACTAAATAAAACCACATGCCGAATAAATATTTTTAAATGATAATTTTGTCTTCAACAGAGAAAGTTACTAAAGTCTGTAATTCTGATGGCCAGTGGTTCCACCACCCGGAGAGCAACAGAGTCTGGTCCAATTACACCCAGTGTCAGATCTACACCATAGGCAAACGCAAGGTAAACTCTATGTACTTCATATTAGATGAATTTAGAACAGTTTATTCAGATTCTGGCTCGTTTCCACCTTTGAATCTGATGAATCAGTTGTCCTTTCTGTTTGAGGCACCGGTTTGAGTTCCGAGTTGCTGATGCATGGAGATTCCTTCACTGTGTTTCCACCTTTAGTTTGGCTCTTTTGTTTGATTTGTTACTGAAGTCTACAGTGTTAACTGTGAAAGGATGAAACACTAAAGTGCAACAGTGCATATTTCTTTTGACGTGATCCAGAAATGTAATCTGAACCGACCACAGGAAACAACACCAGGAGGCTTAGTGACAGATGTTGATATCTGATAGTCAGAAGTTACAAGTGCTTTGACAGCTGAGCATAACAAAATGAAGTGAGGGCAAACTGTAGTGTGGACTGACTGGCATGAACAGTGGTGGAATGTAACTTCTCACTCCACTGCATTTATTTCACAGCTATAGTTTCTTTTCTTTTTATTTCTTTTCATTATTTTTTATGTAAAATATATGATATGTTTATTACATATACAATGTTACGGATATACATTGTTAAAATTAACTCCACCTTGTCAACATTAAAATTTTGCTCACATGTACATCATTGAATCAGTATTAATATTCCAATAACATATATAGACATGTATGATAAATCTAATTGGACCATTTTATATAGTGACTATTTTTACTTTTGATACTAATACGATTACATTTAGCAAACAATACTCATGTAGTTTTACTTAAATAAGATTTTGAATGCAGGACTTTTACTTGTAATTGAATATTTCTTTCATTGTGCTGTCGATACTTATATATCAAGAAATGATTCAGAGAAACTAGTTCATGCATTTATTACCAACCGTATTGCAATGCTCTTTTTTACTAAATTATCAAAACATTCAACAGGAAGACTTCAACTCAAACAGAATTCAGCCACTAGAGTTCTTTTTGGCACAAGAAAACATCATCACATTACACCAACACTGAAATCACTTCATTGGCTTCAAGAATTCACTTTAAAGTGCTCCTTTTGATTTTCAAGGCAGTACATGGTTCAGCTCCACTACAACCCCATCAGATCTCTCAGGTCTTTAGATGGTGGCTGTTTGATTGTGCCCAGAATACGATCAGCGACTGGTAAAGGTGTTTTTAGTCACTGTGGACGAGCTGAGAACTATAAAAACTGTATTGACATTTGAAGCGAAACTTAAAATGTAGAGAACTGAGTTCCTTTGTAATGAAATGTGCTCTATAAATAAAGTTGCCTTGCTTTGCCTTCAGTAAAAGATCCAGGTACTGTTGACTGTAAACTTCAGCTAACAGCATGAGTCTATCATGCTTTGCTAAAGTTACAGCACACCAACTTGGATCAGATTTCTTTAAAACCTCCAAACCATCTGACCAGGAAGGATTAAAGGTTATCAAAAGAAGCATTTGAGGTCCATGTGACTTTAATTTATAAGCCAAGATTCACCTGTAATGGGGCGTTGTCAACATTTTGTTGTGAGATGAGGTGTAATGAATACCATGTTCACTATGTGAGTGTTCAACATACTGCGGCTCCTTTACTATCTACTGTTTTTGTGGTCTTGAGTCAAACATGTATGCAGTGTTTATTTATAAGTTCACAGTATATTTTAATGGTGAATCAACTGTTCTTTCCCTGCAGTTTACCATCAGTCTCTACTACCTAGCCATGGTGGGTCATGCGCTGTCTATTGTCTCCCTTATCATCTCTCTGATCATCTTCTCCTTCTTGAAGTGAGTCATGACTTTTTTTCTGTCTTCAGTCTTTGTACGTACATGATCACTAATTTGTCAATTCTTGTTTTTCCTTTAGAAATGAAGTGTGTATGTTGTCTTAGAAACGCATAGTAAAGTAACCTCAACCATCCCTCCTCTCTGTCCATCTTTGTCTCTCTCTGAGGAGTCTTAGCTGCCAGAGAATCTCTCTCCACAAGAACATGTTTCTCTCTTTCATCTTGAACTCCATTGTCACCATAATGTGGCTCTCGCTCAGTGTGGCCAATACCCAGGCCATAAATGCCAGCAACCCTGTGAGTCACTGGATTACTGTATTAATCTCATAATAATGAATTATACTTCTCTTGTGCAATCTGCCCCACATTGAATTGTGCTACATCTAATTTAACAGCATGCAATTTAGACATTATAACCCATGGCTTAGAACATTATGCTCAAATTGTAGGTGAATGATGTTTTTATGGTTATTCTTGCCATTTCCTTTCTGGCAGGTGAGCTGTAAGATTTTGGCTGTACTGGTCCAGTATACGTCTACTTGCAACTACTTCTGGATGTTGTGTGAAGGCATCTACCTCCACACACTCATCATAGTGGCAGTCTTTGTGGGCGAGCAGCAGCTCTTCTGGTACTACGTCCTGGGATGGGGTGAGTCAAGAGGAACATATCCAACCATGTATCTTGTGGTTTTCTAATTGCAAACTGCTTCCATCTGGTGGTCATGTCCATATTAAACATCATATAGATCTGCACTGGGAAGATGGCCTGGCAGATTCAAACAATATGGACAGAGACAATATTGTACAAGGATATTCACGGGCAGATCACAAGATGCTAGAGTATCATGTGCTTGCAATGCTCCGTGATACCACATGAGCACCACTTAGAGTTACTGAATTACTCTCGACATACACTGTTTACAAAGTTTTTAATATTGTTCATCTTTAAAGTGCCAAAATATTAATTTGCTAATAAATAGTTTACACCTGGATATATGAAAGGCTCCTCAACTGCTTTTATTTTAGTCTTTGTAATGTTTTTGTTGCACTGAGAACATTCAACCATTATTCAACACGAAATGTAACCTTGGAGTCTGTATGTACCTGTGCAGAGATAAGTGGGCTTTTCATGAGAAGCTGTCATCCAGGCGTTCAGTTGGTCTCCCTAGAGAGTCAACTAAGCTCTCATGTATTAGTAATACACTCTTTTATGTCTCTCTACAGCTCAGATCTTTTTAAATCGTTCATATAGCCTTGTTGTAATGAGCATGGTACATGTCCTACATGTTACCCTTTGCTTGAACTCAAAATTTCTGTTCCTGCTGATACAGTAGCTGAACATTTTGTGACTTCAGCTTTTTTTTTGAACTGACAATGCATATATCCATTTGTTGTGTAAGTTATACAAAGTTAAAAAAAAAATAAGACAGATGTGGCCTGCTGCACATACAGAGGAACATCTTCCTCTTTCTCAAGCAATGATTCATTTGGTATGAGATTGAAAACATAGCTTTTAGAAGTAGCTGGTAGTTGAATTAACCCCTATCGATCCACTTATGGAAGCTATATACCTTGTTTTGATACAGCCAATCTAATCTTGAATAAAAAGATAACATAGTGTTTGATCTAAGGAAGATCACATGGTCACACTGAGCCTGATAGCATCCTGTTACACAACACAAGAGCCAGAGATGCCAAATAACAACCCACATTAGCGCCACATGTCTTATCTTGCAACGGTGCTTGTTGAACGATGCCTCCAAACAAACACTCATTGGGGAAAAGTGCACTGCTAATGTCATTAAGCAAGCTAGATAGCTAAGTAGCTGCTCAGCTGCAGCACATAAAACAACATACTGCAAATGTCACTTGCTGGTTTGGACATTGTTCTTCAAAATCCCTGTTAACGACTAACTGTTTCTCTCTATCGTAAGGCTTTCCCATAATTCCTGCCGTCACGTACGCTGTGGCTCGTGGGCTCTTCTTTAATGACAGGTAAAATCTTGTTGTTTTTTCTCATTTCTTCTATATCTTCATTTTTTATTGACATTTATCAATAACTGGATCATTGTTCATTGATATGCCATTTATCATATACCATCACAGTGTTCGTACTATTAGGATTAGGGTTGGGTTAGGGTTAGGCTTCAAGAAAAGCAGGTATGCATATTGCCATTGTAAGAAATAAATGCATTGGGTTAAATTAACAATACAGACAAACAGAATATTACACTCATGCCAACACTGATCCCTCCCTTCACCAACTCGACCTCCTCCTTATGTATCTTTGGTATGCTGATTGCCTAAGATTTACGTTTATGTATGTTGATTCAGGAGCCCTCCCGGCAGAATCCTACTTGGTGCTCAGAGTCTTTGAGTGCTCCCTCGAACAACAGAGCCTTTCCTGTAAACTCTATATGTTTTACCACTTCCTGCAAAAGGTTAATGATGTAAATGTGACTGAATTACACAAGGAACAAACTAGCTGTCTTAGATTACTAACTTCTGGAAAACTTTTGCTTTGCAGTATCTGAAGGATCTTCATATAGATAATACTGTATATGCACCAAACTGATGATGCACAGTTAGTCCAAGATGTCACCAATACAGTTCAGAGCTGCATATTTGCTGCACTTCTTCTTCTGCCGCTCTCTCCTTCCTGTGACCTTCTTCTACTCTGTTTGATCATTTTGAGACATCAGAGAGGAATTGAAAGATATTGATTTGCCACATCAAGGGGAATTTGTGTAAGCTCTTTGTCCACAGAGTGTAGCGCAAACGATGAATTATTCAGGCTTTCATTAAGCCCTTGGATTTTTTTTTATGTCACTGTGTATGTAAGACACTCACGGGAATGGTGTCAGCAATTTCAGTTTTTCTCCTTCAGGTGTTGGATCAGTGCCCACACTCACCTGCTCTACATCATTCACGGGCCCATTCAAGCTGCACTGCTTGTGAGTATTTAATAAAAGTATACTGTGTACATACTGTATCAATCAATCTGAGGTATATTGTGCCTTCCCATCAACTCAAGTCAAATCTATGCAGTAAAATGAACAGATTTCTCTTTCTGTTTCTTTCACTCACCCACACCCTACCCAGGTGAACTTCTTCTTTCTCCTGAACATTGTCCGGGTTCTGATCACCAAGCTGAAGGAAACTCACTGCGCTGAGTCCACCGCCTACATGAAAGCAGTGAGAGCCACCCTCATCCTCATACCTCTGCTGGGAGTTCAGTACATCCTTTTCCCCTCGAGGCCGGAGGGACGCACCAGCCGGGCCGTCTATGACTTCTTTATAAATATCTTCAGCCACTTCCAGGTACAGTCAACGAATAAAAAATAAAAAAACTTGGTTGATCCTGCTCATTCAAATCATGGATGTATTCATGTAAATCCTGTGGTGAGGTTAACTATAACAAATTATATATTTATAATCTGCAAGTAATTCTCATGAATATATTTCAGTGAGATATTTAATCTTCTGGTCAGAGCTGGTGTTTTGTGTGAAGGCTTTTCCTACAATTAAACTCAACAACATCAAACTAAAGAGCACTTCAGCGTTTGATAAAGCCACTCTCTGCTCTTGAATTTGAATAATGAAGTGCTATTTGGCCTCTTACTATTGGCAAGCAGGCATTTGGCTGCTCCTTGTATTAGTGCTGGTAAAACAGGTTTCTTTTGATAGCCAGTTTCAATCTCACAGTAACTAGAGAGAAAGAAGACATATCTCACTGGTCATAGTTTTACAAATACACTGAGAGAGTTTACAGTTTAATTTGCATTTATTGTTTACATGACGATTTCACTCACTGATCTGATCTGTTTCTGTACTAATATTAAATCTATGACCTATTACTTTGCAGGGACTCCTGGTGGCAATTATATTCTGTTTCTGCAATGCTGAGGTACGTTAAAGAACCAATGTTTCAAAGATGTTATCAGCTGCTAGAAAACTAATAGAGATTTTGGTTGTATTGTATTGTATTTTGGAGATTTCTCTTTTTGGGTTTTATACAAGATGCAGGATTGTACATCTAATAGAAATAGTCTAATTGGCCATCTTTGTTGATGTCCAGGCTCAAACAGCTTTGCAGAGGAAATGGGCTCAGTGGAAGTCTGCCTGGGGTAAGACCGGCTGGGGAGAAACACCCATCACCAACAATCACTTTAACTACCACACCAACTCCTCCATCACGGAAACCAGCCGCGCCACCATCAGCTTGGAGCAACCTTGCACGCCTTTTGAACAAGAGCATAACAACCACTTCATGTCCAGTGAGCAAGGGGAAGCCAACGGGCAGAAAAAGAACAGCAAGACCTGCAGTAATGGGGAGGTGGATGTGCTGAACAACCTGGAGACCACTTACATCTGAAAGCAGTGAGGTGATGTTTGCGGTGCCGAATGTGCACGCTCATAGAAGTGTAAAAAAAAAAAGAGAAAAAAGAGATTACAGGTGAATTCAAAATAAAGTTTCACTGATGGAAGAGTGTATAAAATATCTGAAGAGCACTTAAAAAGCTTATGATGTTCACACACTTTTTACAGCAACAGCTTTACTTTATGGACTCATATGAACCGATGAGCACAACATCATTTATACCATATTGTCATTCTGTAATCCGAGTATATTAATGGATTTTGTGCTCTGTTGCTGTAATTAAGTTCACTTACATATTTTGGTTGTTTGTTTTCCTAGCTTTTAGCATCTATTTTTTAAGTATGGAGAGAGGTGTATAACTCAAACCTGCCATTTTGATATTACAGAGGCAGAGATGTGTGTTTGCATAATCTGCCTAAGCTTCTGAATGCTTTACCTGTGCACCACTGTGACCAATGAATGTCATAGCCTACTGATGTGATCACAAGTCTACTTCTGCATGCTTTTATCTGAGAATGATGATACAGTCATCAATGGCCTGCGGAAAGCCAGCATCCCCATTTAAGCTGTTTCTGACAATGAGAACCACAATGAGAGAATCGTGGCGTTAGCAGGATGAAACACAGCAAATGTGATTCCCAATTCATTTCACATTTGCTGATGACATGTAATAGAAAAAAACATTTAGTCTCAGTTAAAGGAAAGGAATGATTTTGTACTTATCTGCCCTATAAAGGCAAAGTAACGGGGTCAAAATAAGTGAAGACAAAAGAAATCCAAATGAGGTTTAATTATCTGTGGTCTCTAGAAGCCCTCCCATGCCCCTTACTGTACTCTGTGTGTCACAGATAGCTAACTCTCAAACTGAACAGCTAAGCAAGTGAGCTAACTAACCAAGCTGTTATTAAATAAATATATCAATATGTTGACATTTATCTGACAATATAGTATTCCATATAACTATATGAGGCAGCAGCTGAATCCAATCCAAAAAACTGAAACCTAGCTAAAGTCCTACTATGGCTAACTAGCTTAGCAGAGTAGCAGTGGCTGTCAGTTTTAGAGTCAAGTGTGAATCCATATGATCAAGTGAGGATAGGTTGCCTTAAATTACATGTTTAAATGTAGTAAACTGTGAATTAATTCACCATATTGGTTTCTGTATAAATATATGGACAGAAATATATCTGTTAACATACATGTATTGTCTCAGAATGGCCCTACATAATCCAAATAAAGTTTATTTTCTCAAAGTGGATAACAACAGGGAAAGAACTTCCTTTCCCTGTTGAATTCGTGAGGATTATTCAAAAGCATAGGTTTTATATTGGTTGTATGATTTCTAAGCCTAAACTGACCCAATTTTGTGTGTTTGCCTTTATAGGGCAGAAATGTTAAAAACAGAATTCATATTTCAATTTTGTTTGGTTAAATCTCATTTTCACTATACATGGTTTATGGTTTAATTTTATGGTCACCATGTTTGCTGACACACATTTAGTTGGTTTTAGTAAAGTAGGTTTTCTCTTATGTCAAATAAACCGACCTCATGGAGCACAAGAAAGGGCTTCTGACTTTTATGGTCCATGAGAATAGATCAGTCAGATGAGTAGGAGATAAAACAGTGGCAATTTGTATGTAATAATGACATTTCTCCATAATGTAACATCCTGGCTACATGACAGCTAAACCTGCATGTAAAGTAGTGCATCTACTTATGAGCTTCGTCTAATTCCAGCTGATTTACTTCTTAGAATAAATCATTGCTCATGTTTTTCTTCTTCCGGTGCCACCATCTCCCACCATTCTTGCTATTATGACATTCATTTTATTGCAATAAGTCATGAAATCTTAACTGAAGCACTGATATCACTGAAATCAAAATAGAGGCAAGGCCCATTCAGAATTCCATTGTGAAATGTTTCTGTGACAAATGCAGTATAGGTATTTAAACAAGACTGCCAAATTAGTGTATAAATAGTTTGGGATTTTTTTCTAACTTCAGTCAGCATGGGAAGGAGACAGGTGTCAGAACTGGCATGTCTTTATTATGATAGTGTTCCTAATGCTTCTTAATATTCTGTGTTATTATTATTGTGGATGTTAAAATTCTAAAATATTATGGACTGTGCTATTGTTGCAATATGTTTTTTTTTTCAAATGCATAATATAATTTACTGACACTTAATGGAGAAATTATTCACTGTATTTTCCATTGCTTATGTAACACACTGTATGCACACTGGCATGCTACAGAGCCAGCACCTTTTCAAGTTTCCATTGGAATACTGAACAAGTCTCCTGAGTGAAAGTGAGCTTGTAGCAAATTTGTATCCTTCAAGGACACGTCCACACACTACATACTGCACTGAGAATACAAGTGTGCCTGTGTGGATACAGGGTACATGATGCATGGGGAATAAAACACAAAAGAGGTGAGAAAACACAGAGTATGAGAAGGCTCTGTTAAAGAGCTGTGAATCTCAACTGATTGTGCACAGGGACCCAACCCTGTACGTCTGTGCCAATGCTGCCCAGTAGAGAAAACAGTTGTCACAGACATATTTGTAAAGAAATCTGAGAAACATTCCAATAAAACATCAAATGTTCAATTCAAGCATATTATTGTATATATATTTTTAATAATGACTGTCATCTACGAGTGGAAATAAAGCTGTTTGAACATAAACCTGTGATTTTCAGTGTGAGTTATTGACAATAATGTATTTTATCTGTGCCACAGTATGATTATTTATTTACGTTTTAAATATTAGTTACTTTGCAGTTAGATTTTCATCAATACAGTTTAGATCCATTTATTAAACTAACCAACGGAGTTGTGTTATTGCTACTTCTACATACTCATGGGACCAGATTGGACTTCCTAAAGCTTTGTCTTCTTAGTCTTTTTGGTTAAATAGATAGGCATTTTGACTTGTCAAAGCAGGGAAACTGATCATATTAACAATGGCTCAGTTCCAATCAATTGTCCAAGGAAGCCATACTAGTGAAGATAATACAAGGAAAAATTAAATGAAATTTAGCCATCATACCTGCTGTCCTACTTTGACTTGTCAAAATGTCTGCTGTAAAATCTGTTAAAGGTATATTGGAAGTTTTAAAACCAGCATACATTTGAGCAACACGTAAGGAAAATAAATAATAAGCACAAGCACATAAATAATACGCCCAAATAAATCAATTTTACCACTGTCCCGTTGTTTATAGTACTGTTATGAAGTCTGTGGTTTTAACAGATGTTCGATTGTCATTTGGGACGTACACAGCTGCTTTGTATAAGCTATTGCTGTTTACATGCACATGCAAAAATGTGTACAGTATTTCAAATGGAGAAAAAGGATGAGGTCCCACCGAGATTTGAACTCGGATCGCTGGATTCAAAGTCCAGAGTGCTAACCATTACACCATGGGACCGGATGGTACCGCCATATTGGCCAGTCTATCTATAAAACTATCAAAACTAGCTAAACTAACTACGTTTCGTTAGTGGTGTACGGTCATTTTCGCCAGTTACATGCATCATAAAAATTGTAAACCGGGTAATGTTAGATTTACTGAGCTGTTGTACAACGACACAGCCACGATTGTACTAAACGACAAACACACTGTAACCATTACCAATGAAAATAATTTAAAAAAAATACTCAAGTAAGATAAAACTAAAACAAAGTACAAAGTCATTTAAAAAATAGAGATAAAGACCTGTACAAGAATAAGAGAAGAATAAGATATATTATAGAGGACATGTATCGCTTCTTTTTATTACTATTATCTTACCGATTGTGGATGAGGGTATGGCCACCAGGGGGCAGCATAGGCTTTATGTATGCATCCATCTGTGTTGTATCTTTTTACAGTTTCAACAAAACCATATACTTCTATGTTTGGGTTGTGTAGTGAAGTCATTGACAGTGTCACATTTCCTGGCCTGCTTTATCTGAAGGTACAATAACATGCTCTTATATGTACTCAGACTGTGTCTCAAATGACAAATGTTGGTTACCTCCAAAAGACTCCGCTGCTATTCATACCACATTTTTTTTCTTCATGTGGATGATTAAAGTTTCATCCAGTTTATTCTACACTACGTCCAGATTACCACAGTCGCTGAATTTCTGCGTTACAGGCAAAGAAGTGTAATTGTTTTTGCCCCTGCTGTGCAGATGTGGATAATTACAGAGTGCGGTGGCTCAGCCTCTCTCTCTCTCTCTCTCTCTCTCTCTCTCTCTTTCTCTTCCTCTCTCTGTCTCTCCCATACAACTCCATCCAGCCATAGCTTAAGAGAGGTTCTGGGAGGATACATTAACCTGATGTGCCACAGCTTAGTCTATACTAACAGCTTTATGGACACACACTCAGCTCTGTCATCACAATCCCTAACACGTGAGCAGACCACTCCCACTTGGCCCAGCTCTCCTTTAGCCCCATTAAAGACCAGTATACACACACACACACACACACACACACACACACACACACACATACACACATTTCACCAGCTAAGAAGGGCTGGCGGTAAATCAATGTGTTGCTAGACTTTGGAAGCAGGAATGTGACTGAAATCAATCCAGGGAGATGTAAGGCTGTCTGATTGTACAGAACGTCACTGCTGGTTAAATCTATATCCTAGATGCTGGAAGAATAGGTCAACCACACAAAGACATGAATATTGCATGACTATTTGTTTTCAGTCTCGCGGCATGACAGAGAACACGTACAGTATGTGATTTATTATTTCACACGATGATCCAAAACAATCAATCCCCTTTAAGAACATGCCAACAGCTAATCATTTCACCTACGATAAAAGATGTGAAATGATTCAATATGCTGTGAAAGTACAGTCTCATATGGCTCAGATACTGTTATGAAAGGTTTCAAGGAGAAAAATTAGTCACTAAGCACAGTGTTGAAATGTGGAATATGGCCTTGCAGCTGAAAAGACTTGGGTAAATGAAATGTCTTCTTACTTTAATAACATAATTCCCATCGCTCTGTGTCCTTGACAGATGGCGTGAAGCTTCAAAGAGAGCAACATTGGTGTGTACGAGATTTGAATCTACCCCACAGAAACACATCATGCATGCTGTACAGACTTAATCACACATAAGCACACACAGGAGTAGATGGGTCTCTTCTTCCTTCCCCCTCCCTGCCCCCCCCCCCCCCCCCCCCCATCTAATCCCAGTCTGTCTAATTTGGGCTAAATCCTATTTTACTGATAATCTCAACTTTTGCCTAATTGAGGTTGATAAACAAGCAGAGGCCAGATAAGATAAGATTGTGTTGTATGCCATATAGATGAATCATTAAGATACAAAAGAAAGTTGATAACGTCTTGTTAACTCTTAATCCTTTATTCCATTTTCTGTTCAGTAACTCCATCTGGTTTTCTGTTCACGTACCTCTTCATTTGCAATGCACTCGATACTCTCAATGCATGTAAGTGTGTATATTGCATATGCCTTTTATGGGCCTTTGCACAGGCCTTTGGCTTGAAATGCGATATAGTACAATAAAGTTGGGGATAACACTTTTAATATATGGACTCTCTCTGTTCATGCCCTTACCACCCACTGGTCTGCAGGTTTTCTGCATCTTTAAAGTCCAGATTTATTTTTCATTTTCACAGATGAAACCACCGTGCACCACAGCCCTCACCGTTGAAATCAGCAGGCAGTAGTATACACAGTAGTATATCTTAGATGTTTATAGTGTTCTAGATTTAAAAGCTTTTCTATGCATCTGTTGTTGTACTTGTGCTGCTGTGACGCTTCAAAATTCCCTGTGTGGAAAAACTGTTAATCTTATCTTTTGGTCAATCAAATGGTGAGGCATTTCTATGTTGGCTCATGGGTCACCGCTACGCTGCCTCAAACCCGACAGAGAGACCGAGCATACTGCTGGTCAGTGGGTCACACGGAATCAGTGGATTCCCCTTTGCTCCAGTTCCAGATTATGCTGACTGGAAACATTTGGACTGTCAGTGGGACAAGAGAGAGATAATGACAACTCCTCTCACTCTGAGGAGAACCAAAGAAATCATTTACAAATGTTCCATGTCACCTTTGAAAAAAAAAGACAAAAACTTTATTGACGTCTATAGATTTGACCACCTGTTTACTTTAGTTACAATGAGATGACACATTCCTGTACAGCAGCAAATAATATCTACAACAAAGAATACAATGAATCAAAATGGGCAAATTCAACTGCCTATTAACACATTAGAACATAATCAGCAGAAATACTTGAGTGTAAATAATATGAAAGTACTCAGATTATGGAAAACAGCAGCAGAAAACTGAATAACTAAACAATTAACAGATATGGAGATTAAGTGTTAAACATTGAAAGAAGCATATAGCATTAGTAAAAATACATAATAAAGACATGCGTAATGTATTAGAACTGTTTTCTTTCTTTAATTTAATAGAGACTGAAGCATCAGCAGTGCAGTCATATGTTCGACAGCGAGAGCTAGAAATCATGCCTAAAAAAAGATATGTCAGTCATTTTCAGTATCTTTTTAACCCCAGACTGGAACATTAAGATAATAGCGTCAGCCTCACCACTATTGCTCAAGACAATTACAGAAAAAGAAGAAATGGAGGAGGGCAATAAAAGAAATGTGATTTTCCATTGTGAATATATGATAAGATGTGACAGACATAAATTGTTTTAAAGGCTTGTTAAATGTATTATGGGGATCTTTTCAGCCCGTTTTCTTCTTAAAACATTTGGATTCCTGAAATGATGTTGGCTGAAACTGGTTCATATGTAAAACCCCATGAGGTTTTCAGCTTGGATAAACGGTAGTTGATTTAGCAGTGTTTATCAGTGTTATAGTAAACTTTATTCTAACAGATTTGCTAAAGAGGCAGTGGGTATAAACAGACTCCCAGCTAATAATAATTAGCATCAAGCAACATAAGCAATTACTTTGACTATCTCGGTTTACTCTGTTGTTTCTTTATTCTATCAGTTAGTTGATAAGGGCTTTGGTTGTGTGTTGTTTGGACTATAGCCATTACACTTATCATGATGTTACACACACTTTAAGATTTGTTATGTTATTGGAAGTAAAGGTTCAATTTAACAAGATGAAGAAAGCGTTCAGATTGAAATCACTGATTTCCCAAAAAACACTACGTAGTGGTTTATAATACATTTTGTAACCTTGGCAAGTACCATTCTAAACAGTAAGTAGCTTAGTAGTCTTGCTGGTATTTGTCATAAAGAAACATCAGTAGATTTTGGGATATTTCACTAAATGAGTGGAAGCTTTGACCATCAGGTGGCGCTACAGGAACGGTTGGGGGATCACCAAAGTCAATAAAAATCATCCTCTGGGTACAATGAATATAAGTACTATTCTAAACAGTAAGTAGCTTAGTAGTCTTGCTGGTATTTGTCATAAAGAAACATCAGTAGATTTTTGGGATATTTCACTGAATGAGTGGAAGCTTTGACCATCAGGTGGTGCTACAGGAACGGTTGGGGGATCACCAAAGTCATTAAAAATCATCCTCTGGGTACAATGAATATATGTATCAAATTTCAAGGCAATCCATTCAATAGTTGAGTAGAAACATGCCCCGAAAAACCAAAACTGTCAGTGGATCGCCAAAGTCTGAGGGATTCTTCCTCTGTGGACCATGAATGTAGAAAATATGACAATCCATCTATTTTAGTTTGAACCAAAGTCTGACAGAATATAACTGCCATACCTCAAGGCTTGAAATTAGTTGTAAGATTATGCGTTGGAGTCATGATGTGTTGGGGTGATTCTTGCGTTGTAATGAATATTGGATGTTGGCTCAGAGTCATTTCATCCACTAATGATACAACGGAGGTTTCTGCTCTGTTCATTTATAAATGATGGATTCTTTTCTCTTTTTTTTAATATGAATTCTTTATTTAAAGGCAGTAGAGTATCTGAGAGTTTTCCTCCCTTTGAATGGTTGCAGGGGGTCACACACCCTGCCTAAAGGAGCTGCCAACCTCAAAGAAACCTCATTACTGTGTGTTTCAGTGGAAAGTTAATGTCTCATGATGGTCTGAATACTGCTCCAGAGACTTTTCCACCCCAACAGAAAACACTGACTTCTTGTAATTTGTGTGTGTGTGTGTGTATGTGGGGAGGGGGGTTAATCATGGTTGAAATCCTGACATTAAGTGTGTGGCTACAAGGAAGTCTTAAAATGCTAAAACAAGGCGATTAACATGTACCCTCCCTTACCTGGAATGGATTACAGCCAAGACTTTCTAAGCCAATCAGACAAGAGGAATTAAGGTGGAAGTGATATATCAGTGCTTTGTATAGGTTGAACCCATGTTGTGAGCCAAATTATCTAAAATAGAAATCAAATTTTTTTGGAAAGATGTAGGCAAAATATTATATTATGAGTCAAGAATCCCAGATAGCAAAATTCTTTTGGCCCATATCTGGCCCACACCTGACATGTTCATCCGGCCCACATACAGCATGGAATGATGGCACTTGGGCGGTCCGCTCATGTTTGCCAAAAGTGGGCCATAACCAAGCCATCACAATGCTAGATGTCAACCAAAAACACACCAAATAAACCAGTTCGGCCAAGACTGGCCCATATATGTTTCAACAAAGGTGGGCCAAGTATGTTTCCTTATATGTGGGCCTCTTTAGGCTCACATCCGGATTAGTCATTGCCATACTTGCCATATTTCGGCCAAAGATGGGCCATATTCGTTTTGTGATATTTGGCCCAAATGTATGGGCCAGTTTAGGTTCACGTCTGTTTTGTCCGGGCCAGAAGAATGCCTACAGTGCCGGATCATTGCCTCAAGTGGCCCACATTCGCATGCTATCTGGGATAGAACTTGACCGATATATCAGACAGCCGATATTATTGACCGATGTTGGCCTATCACAGATATAACGTATCAGCGAATATGCTGTCCGATATGTGCTGATTTTTAACATTTTTATTTAAAAGTTATATAGGCAGAATTTTATGTATATTTGATTCTTTTTCTTAATTCAAGTTTAATACATGTATGTTTTTTTGTTCTGCGTGTTAAGTTTTTTCATAGCTCATGATGTCATTTTATACCATAAAGTATAATGTTAAACTGTAGTATATCATTATCCATTACTTATTACAAGTGTTTGATAGTCACATTTGATCATTGCAAAAACATGTGTGTTTATGTTTATATTGTGTACATATAAGATTATCGTCCAATATATCGATATCAGAATTTTTTTTTTTTTTTTGCTCCCTATTGATAACGGCATTAGCTCCTTAAATCCAGTAGCAGTCAGGCCCAAGTCAAGATTAATATTAATTTGTCAAAGTGCTATTCCCACGTTTAAGAATGAACTTTCAGGTTTTGATACAGGAGTTTCTTCAGGTGAAGGGATTCAGTGGTTTTGTGTTTTGTGTTTAGATTGGCAAGAAATAATTGATTGTTTTTATGTATTATTATTATTATTGTTAATCTCTCAACAGTCAAGCAAGAAATTGTAAAATTCAAGATACAAAACCTGAAAATAGCATAAAGACTGGAAATAGCCAGTCTAGCTCTGCCCAAAGAACACAATGTGACTACCAGCACTTGTATAAGGTCACTTATTACCACATTTGATCCACTTCATTTAATATACAGAGAAAACACAACATAAAACAACAATTTGTGGTTATACAAGGAGATACGTGCGGGAGCTTTCTTTAGCTTTGTCTTTATGCTAACTGAAGCTAATCATCTGCCTCATGTTTAGCATACAGGCATGATAGTGGTACCAATATACTCATTAATTCTTGGCAGGAAAAGCGAATAATTCCGCACAATATTGAACTGTTCCTTTAAATTCCCTCTTCCACTCCAAAATATGTTTTTCTTCTTCTTCCTATAGTTGAATGTTTGAGCTGCACTATGTTCAATGATGTATGTTCACAGTTTGACACTAGATGGTTGATTTTACATTCAAAGTGTCTCTGAGCTCATTAAAAAATCTGTTTTTAAGTAAGATTTGTGACATCAACAATTCATTATTGATAGACATTAAAGTGTGCTCATTAAACTAACAGTTTATTTTTCTTGTTTTTGGCAAAAAAAAATTAACCATCCAATTAACCTCTATATTGTCCAAACACCCCCCATGGAGCCCAAAATCCTTGACAGCACCCCTGTCTATGTTTGTGCTCATCACATGTCAAGCTTCATCCAATGCATCAGTATTGCCATCAGGCCTGTAGCCAGATTTGAACTCCCTTGAAACACTGTGGATCTTTGGCTTCACCTGTTGAGTTGAGTTTAACTTGAAATGTGATACAGTCCAATAAATTTGGGGATAACTCTTAATACCTGGACTCTCTGTTTATACCCTTAACGCCCACTGGTCTGGAGGTTTACTGCATCTTTAAAGTCCAGTTGCTTATTTTCACAGATGAAATCTGGAAAATTGAAATGTACCTCGACGCACCATAACCCTCGCTGTTGAAATGAGCAGGCAGTAGTATATATAGTAGTACAATCCAGTGATGGTGTGGCTACAAGGGAGGGAAGGGCAACATTGATTGGCCTTCCTTTCCCAGAAGGTCATAGAGGCTTTCTAAAACAATAGTCATCTGTTCACAAGCTAACCTCTGTGTTATCCATCACTAATCTCATCTGCTCTGTGCTTTCCTTTGGCAACCGTCTCCCATGTGACTGAGCCCTGCATTCGTCATGTAGTCTAGTAGTCCTTACAACAATCTATATGATCTACTTACCTATAAATCCACTTCTTTCACATCTAAGAATTTTTCAGTTATCTTTAATGTAATTATGTTTTTTTTCCTTACATGCTTTCTCTTATGTCTCTGATTTATTTGTCAGACAGTCTTGCTGTTCTCTCTTCATACCCCCCCCTCCTCCTCCACCACCACCACACACACACACACACACACACACACACACACACACACAAACACACACACACACACACAGAGTTTTTGCTTACAGTATAAGCCTGTCTGTGGGAGTTCTCCTCGGTACAGTGTGCAGTCTGTGGGTTTTATCAGAGGCGTCCCACCTGGAGGGAGTCTGGGAGCAAAAACACAGCTTCAGACAGATTTAGAGCTCTTTCTGCTCCGCAGGAATGAATGAGCAGTGTTTGTGTTGCACAGTGTTTGAATAGTGCTCTTTTTGGAGTGATCCTCCCATTGGTAAGTGGCTCCTGGAGTGTGAGGATGCATAATGATGCCGCTGGATAAAAGTCTTGCATCTGTAAAATGTCAACACACAAAACTAACAAAAACCTAGCAGGATGGACACTGATTTGAGTGTATTCAGTTAATTATATTCAATCAAAAGCTGGTGTTAAATTGTCTGCGTCCCCTGCTGCAAAATGTTCGCTTTCCCAACAATGTACTCTGTCAATTGTAAAGTTTTCTCTGCAGAGTAGATGCTTTTAATGGAGTAAGAGAAATGACAAAACACCATAAAAGCATATTTTTAAAAAACACTGTTGGATTCAAAATTGTCCTCTGTCTGTGGATCATTACTCTTCCCATGTGAGCTCTTTTTCCCACTTACTTTTGTTTCCTGGGTTTTTAGCATTTAATTTAATGCTGGGAAAATAGGGCACTTAAGAAATGAAAGCCACATAAATGTGTCAGTTAAATGAAAAAAATGAAAACACTGCTCCAGGCATATATATGTATATACTTTACATATATACTTATGTATGTACTGGGTGTACAAAACACTGGGCAGATTAAACAACCATGTGTTTTGCAGCTGTCTGTTACAGAACTGCGTGTCTTCTTAAAATATTGTTCGGGTACCAGAATAGGTCACAGGCCTGTTTCTGTGCCTGGTACAGTATGTGACTGATTAAATTTAGTCAGGCTGACTGAGATTGAAACTAAATTTAAAGCAGGTAGCTCGTAAAAACCTCACCTTGTTAGGGACATTTATTATTCTTTACATATGGTTAGAATTTAATGTTTATAAATTATGTGAGTATTACACTTATAAATCTTATTTATTTTGCAGTAGTACATGTGGTTACAATTTCATGTAATTTAATGAATTATATAATGGCATACTACAGTGACTACACTCATACAGATGTTATAAAATAACAGTTCATAAAACTAACCTAATGGATTATTGCATACAGTTACATACACACTGAACATGGATACTGCAATCTACCCCCCCCCCCCCCTCACCCCCCCTCCCCCACTCCGTTTATCTGCCCTCATTTTTTTCTGTCACCTCTCTCCTGTCTTCTCTGAAATAACAAAGGTTGCAAAATTTCCCACAGTATTTTTTTAACATGCCTCCGTAGGTGGCATAACAACAGTGCTTATATAACATCATCAATTATGCTGATTTCTACCTTTGTTGCATAGCGTCATGTCTCTCTTACCAGGCTGTGTGATAATGCGTGATCCGTTCACTTCATTAACTCAACATAAAGAAAAAAAGAGGCCATTGTTTAATAACCACGATCAACATTTAATATTAACTCCGGATGACTGGCTGGTGAAATTGTAAACCTGAAGCCTGATTCTCCACCAGCTGAGATGGCTTTTGTTTTTAATAACCCACAGTATGAGTCACTGTGTCCACTGCAACATATTTATTAAAAGACTACAATGAATCCATAATGTGTTAAGTTTATTATATCATTATTGTTGCACATACAGCCAAATCCAGAGCAAAATCATGACTGTGACAGACTGTGTCTGTATTGTGATAAAATTTGATATTTGTGTGAATGTTGTGGGTTTTTCCTTTACAATTCATAATATGACTTTCTTAGTGTTACAATCTTTCCAAAGTTATTGTGTATTATCACAATTTGAGCAATTAGGTACAATTAAAATGAAACAGACTCAAAGGCCAGAATATTATGTTCTTTTAATGCTATTCATGTGTACGGCTGTCAGCTGGCCCGGCCTCTACGGGCCACAAAAATATGGAAGCTGTGTGAAAAATGTGAAAATCTTTTCAGCTTATGTTCCCAGTACGTGCCAATTTTCCCTGAGATTAATGGGGTGCCATCTTGGAGCACTGTATCTGCCTGTAAACACATCCATGCTTTTGGTCCTGCTCCCCTCATAGTTCCTAAAGATGATGTCATGAATCGACTGACTCAGGAAAAAATGCTATAAGATATTGAGCGAGCCATTATTTAATCATTATCACTTCAGCGAAAGTTAAAAATGCTTCCTTTACATTTTAAATCAAAGAGCACCCTGCAAAGCAATCTAATGCATTTATTTCTATTTTTTTAACTTATATTATTCTGCAACATGATCAGTAACCAAATATGATAATGGTATGTTTTAAATTGACAGTAACATTAAGTTAATATATATATACATATATATATATAATATGTAGTGAGTATGAGTGAGTATGTTGCTGATGTATGTTTGTGTGTTGGCAGGCCTCAATTTTACACAAATCAAAGTGTCAGGGCAGGTTAACAATGCTACTCTAAAGCATTGCTGCAAACTTCTATTCTATATATTGTCTACAGTAGAAAAAGGAACAAGATGAGAGAGTTGGAACAAAAGAGAGCAGAAATACAAGCAGCCATGCAGGAACCGAGTAAAGTCCTGGGACAAATGAAACACAGATGAATGGATTATTTATTGTGAATTCTTGTGAAATGTTGTATTTTCATCATCGTGTTTTTATTAGATTAGAAGCTGAAACGTCCTTGTGGTCCCCTCAGTGGTATTACACCAATGTCTGAGTAGAAATGCAGTTGCCGTTATTGCTTATAACAGAACACACAGTGCCCGTGTCCGACTGTGACTGAAGTTCAGACAGTCAGACTTAGCCAAGGTAAACTCTTAAGCAACAATGCAGCAATCAAAAAGCACAAAATGTTTGATAACAGTTATGAAACTGTCTCAGTAAAACTGGCTTGAAAATAGCTACAACCACCACAAAAGCAAGACAGCTTGATCTCTGAGTAGCATGTTAATTATCATATATAAAAGTGTATAGGATTCCACCACGACTCAATTGATTGTTTTCTATTGCTGTACACTGCTGCTGTCTCCTGTGTGGAAGCTGGACAGGGCGGCTCTCACCACAGCCATGCAGGCGTGAAGCGAGAACGCTGAGTGACAAGATCACATGTGACAGAATTGCTGTGAAGAGACTTTGCATGTGAAACACTGCGGAGGGAGAGAAAGGCAGGAGGGTGGCGATGATGGAGGGAACAACAAAGAACAAGGAGGAGTGGAGAATATCTGGAGACACGAAGGGAAAAGGCCAGTCACTGCCCAGGGGGACTGAAGGAAAAAGAGGGAGGTAGTTGTATGTGTGCGTGTGTGACTGTACATATAAAGAACTGTATATACGATAATACATATAGTTTGGTCTTCAGCATGGCCTTGGTGGTGGCCTTGTTTATGTTGGTGCCCTAGGCGAGATTTTAGATTGGAGCACTCAAAAAGTGCGACAACAGTTCCTCCAGTCTAAGAAATTCAAAAATGAATTCATGCTAAAATGAAATGTGACAATGGTACCTTCATTCCAGACAAAGTCCTCCCAGTCCTCCTGACAAAAAGGCAAGAGGGACGGGGGGGGGGGACGGGGGGGGGGGGGGCTCAAGGTGCCATTCATTAGAGTGTTTGTTGGTGTGGCATGGCCTGAGGTGGCACATTAAATTTGATGGCTGCCTGGTGAAAACTGACCAACCAGTGAGGCTTTGAAAATCGAGCCACATGAAAACTCATGTAAGTCAATGGGGGGGGGGAGAGGAAAAACATCAAAACAGGAAGAACAAGTGTGCATTTCCAAACGCTGTACAGAAGCGAGCACACCTGTCGGTAAGAAAAAAACCAAAAGAAAAACATATCCCGCTCATTTGGTGCCCCCTCCTGTATTCGGTGCTCTAGGCAACCGCCTGTGTGGCCTACGCCATGGGCTGTCCCTGGTTTTCAGTAAGAAAGCATGAGAATCATCAGGGATAAAAAAAAACAGGAGAGTGGCCAGCAGGTGGAGAGTCAGTGTGAAAAATAATCATTAGATGTGGGTCACCATGTGACCACATCCTGCCCACAGTATAAGAGAGAGTGAGAGAGGTGTCAAACTGAGATCAAGAAAGATTATAAGAGCAAGGCTGAGAAGGGGGCAGGGGTCCAAAGGTGCTAATCTGAGGCTGTGTGTGTGTGTTACATAAACACTGTCCCTGCCTTTCTGCCAGGCTGAAGTCAGGTTGCAGGATTCAATCGGAGCATGTGAGGTCACAGTCACAACCAAGCCACTGTGTACAGCCAAGGAAAGACACAGCAGGAGGACACACCAATAATATACATGGTACACTGCGGTGCTCTTAATCACAAGGATTCACCATAGCGCTGAAAAATGAAAATGACATTTTGGGCTTACTGCCTCATTGCAGAACCCTTTTTGTGGTGGAGTGATCACATGGGTTCATGTAGACTACAAAGTGTGGTAAAACAACATAGGAATGTAGGAACTGATCCAGATCAACAGGAGAACACACACTGGGTAGCAGATTGAGTTTCATGACTTGTGTCGGGCCATTGCTAATAAACTGTCCATATTTTGGTGATTTATTTATCTAAACTGTGACAAATTCATAATATTGTTATAATAATAACAAGGAGACAAAAGTGGAATTTGAAAAAAAAATAAACCTAAGATTCTACAGCCATGCTAACAGTTCTGTGAGACTTTTCTTGGACACAATGGTGCTGCATGCTAAAGGCTAATGTCAGCATGCTAGTGTAACCCAATCACAATGACAATGCTAGCAGTAGCGTAACCCAATCACAATGACAATGCCAGCGCTAGCGTAACCCACTCACAATGACAACGCTAGCAGTAGCGTAACCCACTCACAATGACAATGCTAGCACTAGCGTAACCCACTCACAATGACAATGCTAGCAGTAGCGTAACCCACTCACAATGACAATACTAGCATGCTGATATTTATTTTTAACTTTTTATTTAAATCTATTCAATTTTCCAGAGCAAAACAAAACATTCCCTGACATAGGATTTCTTAAAATAAAACAGAGAGTAAAAGAAAAATAAAGAAAAGAAAAGATAAAATAAAAGCGGACCCTTACAGAGGGAGTAATGCATTGTCAATTGCAGAGGACTATAACGATGAAAGTTATGGGGTATTCCATCATAATAACAGTTTTGTTACTATTTAGTTAAACACTCAGGTACAGTTGCAGACTTGTAGTCACTCATTCCAGTGTGTAAACCTGTTTAAGTCTCAGTGTCCGCTTACTTATTGTTGGTGGTTTTTTATCTTTCAGCATGCTGATATTTAGCTGGCAATATTTACCATGGTCACCTTTCAGATTAACGTGTTAGCATGCTAATTCGTATCCTACTAAATTGAGGCAGTTGGGAATATAATTATAAACCATATTGGACAAATGAAAAGTTCGACCTGATGATTGTGCTAGATGGAAAATGAATGTACCAAAGATGTAACAATTAATCCAAAAGTTGCTGAGACATTTTGCTCAAAAACCACCTAGTAGCACCAACCAATAGTGACAATGAAATGCTTCACAAAATGTTGTGATTATTCATTAAGTAGATGCTGACATATGTTTGTGGAGAAGTGAAAAATCTGCCCTACTGCCGGCTCTAAAGTATGTGGGATTCATACTTTGGGGACTATGAATATCTGCACAAAATTTTAAAGGCAATCCATCTGATACTGGTTTGTTTCAGTCTGGACCAAAGTGGTGGACTGACAGTGCCATCTCTAAAAAAAAAAAAAAAAAACATTGCTGGCATACCTAAAATCAAACCACTACTATATTCTGTATAAAATCATTCTGTGTAAAAGATTAAAGTAGGTGGCAGTTGATGAGACCATTGTTTGTGCAAGCAATCATGTTCTTTTGTGTTTCTTTGTCATTGGAATCTGGCCACAATTTCCTCTTCCCTTGTATCACCTGCAGTACCAGCAGTGCTGGAACGACACACTGTACATTTTTCGAGTGCTTGTCTAACATGAGAGGGTGGCAGATAAAATGCATGGTGACTTTAAAGGCTGATATTTGGACACACTTCACTTATAATTCCTAAGAAGGAACGAGTGTGTTGTCATTTCAGGAAAGAAGCTGCATGGTTATAAAATAGCAATGGAGGGAACAGTATAAACCTCAAGAGACACTTCAAAGCACACCTGAATAAGAAATGAGGGCTATTTAAGGTGCCTTTGGAGCTATTTTAAGTTCGGATGAGGGCCACATTTTTGAACGCACGCTGCTTCACTGACTGACTTCTGTTACTAATTTGGTGATTCTTTTGCTGTATATTTTGGATATCGTATTGTTCAGCTAATGTAGGCCTCTGGGTTTTTTTTAACCCAGATTACGTCTGTACCTTGCTTCCACTCATGCCTCTCTGCTTGTCCTGATGTGACACTTGAGAGTCACATCAGGACAAGTGCTTCTGAGGTCAGCTGAAGCACCACTCTGTTGGGCCATTACAACAAAAACGAAAGCGTAATTAACCCCAACTCTGCGTGCAGTCGAGGTGTTTCCTTTTTACCGTGCCGCTAATATCTGGCACTAAACTCACATTTTCCCCCAAAAGCTCCATTCACCGCTCACACTTTTGGGAACGGTGTAAGCTGAGAAAAGACTGGAGGGGTAAATAAAACAAGCTTGAAGTTTCCGATTCACCGTGTGTCCAGTTTCATCTCCAAAATAAATCTTTCAACCAATAACAAACATTCTCGGTGGTTAACTCAGGAACCACCTCCTGTCAATCTCATCCCATTGAAAGCAAACCAGACTAACCGCAGCAAGTTACTTCTGCCTGTTATAGCCTATAAAGTCAAATGGAAAGCAAAGATACTGTCAACTGTAGTTTTAAAATGTTCTTGTTAGAAATTAGCGTTAGAAATTAGAAATTAGCACAAAAAAACTTGCAAACTTTAATATTTTCTTTCCTGATTACGTTCTGCATGCGTGTATCCATTTCATTTCAGTGTCAAGCACACTGAGTTCACTTTTAATGAAACATGATATAAATAAGAGTACACAACTCAGCGCACGAATCAGCTGGTACGTAGCCAAGAGGATTAAGACTTACTGGTAATGAGTAAATAAGGGAGTGCATTCTATGAGCATTATAGAAAATACACAACCGGCAAAGGAAGCACATAATTGATTAAAGAGGGTGAGTCTGGTATGTAGTGGAGTAATTACATAATGCAAGTATGTAAGTATTAAGTGCATGCAAACACAAGTACACAGTTACTGTAGTTGAGTACATACGGTAAGTGAGCAAAAAATTAGGTGCGTAAGTAAGTAAATAAACACATAAAAGAGCAAGTGTGCAGTGAATTGGTGAGTAAGTGCATAAGGGAATGATTCAGTAAATAAGAAACCACAAAAGTACACACCACCGAATGAAAATGTGCAGTACGTGCAGTTATAGATAAAATAATTACATATGAATCTCTGAACAGGTCTGATGCATACAGGTCTGCACGTCTCTTTTCTGTCCCCGTGTCTTGATTTCTTGGTGACATCAGTGTGTGTGTGTGTGTGTGTGTGTGTGTGTGCCCCCCCCCCCCCCCCCTCAGGCCTCTTCTGCACACTAGCGTGCAACAAATACAGCAAGCAGGGACTCTCTTAGTCAAACATTTACCCAAGGCAGGTCAGGGAGCTTACAGAGCTGTCTAGGGGGGCCCTCACCAACCCTGTTTCCACTCTTTCTCCTTAGTCAAATTGTTAGATTTGCACATTTCACCTTAAGTTAGTCACACTTCTACATAAAAAAATGACTTCTCAGCTCTCAATTGCTTTTCCTAAAAGTTGACGATTTGAAGATCACCTTTAATGTTTATTCACAGATTGACCGAGCTTATCTGGTCTGCCCTCATATGTCACTCACACACACACACAAACACACACACACACACATATACACACAAACATCTCCCTTTTGCCCGGCGTATCAGGGATATTATTGCTTTGCCCGGAGAGCTCCAAAAAATCCTGCGTCTCCTCTTTTACCTCATAGCTTTTTAAAAGTGAGAGTTTAAAAAATTAAAATCAAGTTGGCCTGCCTTGCGTAACATTTGGGTGGTTACATAGCAGCAGCAGGAGCAGCAGCAGTAGACCCTCATCCGTGGTGTAAATATGACGCTGGGGCATAAAGGGCAAAGTACTGCTCCTTTATTGACAAAATAAGGAGAGAACATTGCACCAGTAGGCATTGTGTTTGTGTCATTTACTTTTCAATATTACATCTAATGTATGCATTACTGTGTGGAGAATTGTTTCTATAAGTATCTGTGTGTCTCTTTGTATCCTGTTGTTGCAGGCTTGAGTCAGGAGGGGTTGGCACACCAGTGTGTAATTTTCTATGTATAACTCTGGCTCCGAGGCAGTATGGTCAGGGTTGCCAGTTTATGTTTTTTCCTTTTTTTTCCCTTTTTTTTTGAAGAATAAGATCTAAACACTCACATGCAAATTCACACACATCACACGCACACAAATCAAGAAACACACAGATTCTCACAAAGTGTAAGCATATGGACACAAACGTATATGCACATGTGACTTTGCGGGGAACACACACGCTGCACACTTACACACGGTCTTCAGTTTGGCTGAGCAGTTGGAGAAGAGTTGCACAAGTCTTCCCTCTCTCAGGGCAAATTATGGAGGATAATGCAGAAAGCAGTTGAGCTTGTACGGATTTGCACCTGTTGTTTTGGACGGAGAACAAAACCAACTAAAACAGCTTGGATTTTACTGGGGTATTACCAAAGGGAAGGGAAATAACCTCGGCGTTTCAGGGCTAACCTATAGAAAAACGCCATCAACTTGGCTGCAAACAAACACACCCAGATGTCCTGTGATGCATAACCAAAGTCATGCAAACATGCATCTATCCATCCATCCAAACAGTGCACTTACAGACACGCAGGAGCCATCTGCTCTCACACATGCACAGGCTGAAGACGAGACATTTTCATTCCTCATGCTGGATAATCACAGAGTTTTAGAGTGTTGGGGTCATATGGTATAATAAGGTGTGGGCTGCAATTTATAGATTATTGTGATATTGAATTCAATGATCAATCCTTTAATTTGCAAAACAAAAGAGAATCATAGAAATGCCAATAACTAGACATCAAAATATATGCAATTTACAGTTGTAAAAAAGACACACATCAAATTAGAAATGTTGGAATCAGAGACAATGACATTTATATTATAAAACGACCTAAATAATTAGTTGATTATCATAGTTTCATGAAATAATGACTCCTCGAGATTGTGTGATATTTTTTTTCAATGCGAAAGAGGCTTAAAGTATTTCAGAGTCACATGTATAAACAGTGTGACAGATATAATGTGTTGAATTGGTGTGGAATCTCAAGTCAAATGAGAAGTTCAATTCAGTTCATCTCAGTTCAGCTCCAACTAGGTCAGATCAATTCAAACTTAATGGTATAGTATAGAACCACAAAAGACGTTGCAAGCGCTGAACACTACCAGCTGGACTAATATTATTAACATCAACACTTACTAATGAGCAATAAATATCAGTAATATATCATAAGCGCACATTCAATAACAATCCATATCATCACCCTAGCTTTCTTATCCACATGTATGATCCTGCAGTCACATGCTCGGTGCTCTCTTTAACCCCTACAGCTAAGCATGTGCTTTGGGATGTTTGTGATCTGTGTCACATGCATCTGCTCATGAATGGGCCAATGGTCATGCTAGAAAAAACTGAGTTATGCATCACGACCAGGGAAAGTTGTGCATTGTACTCTTTGCTTTGGACAAAAGCAATTGTAACCTATAGTGGTTGCAGTGAAACCTATAGTGGTTGGAGTGAAACCTATAGTGGTTGCATTGAATCCTATAGAGGAAGTTGTTTGTGCACTCTGACTATAGGCTGTTGTAATAAAATAGGATATAGCATAATGGGTGTTTGGGACTAAATTTTAGAAAATAGGGATCTATGGTGCATTATGTGTGTTTCTGATTGTTTGTTTGGGATGTGATTGGGAAAGATATCCTTGAAATCTACAATGCCCAAAACATGTCAATGGAAATTTAACACTAAGGTTGCAAAATGTGTCTTCTTGTATGAAACCTTGTTGGTGCGTCAAATATTAGAACATAAATGTGACAACTGTGAACTGCGATATGTGAATGTGTCCGCTGATGCTTCTCAGCGCAAGAAAAATGGCAGCGAAAACTCCAAGCACACAGGATACAGAGAGAAGAGCCAGCTGTGGTAGGAAATGCCGACCAACATAAACCACTGTGTCAACAGAAAATAAAAAAGCAAATATGGTAAAAAAAAAAAAAAAAAAAAACCTCCACAATGGTAGGTTGAAGACAGACTGGTTGAAAGGAGAATGGCACCGATCTCTTCTTTGAGACCTGCTCCCAGTTTCCAGCTGTGGGGAACAAGTGTGGGATGTGTGGTACATGACACGAAAACAGAAATCTCAGTGGTAGGAAATTGCCGGGATGGAGTCAAAGTGTATGATTTCATAGTTCACTGAAATTGAATCAAAAGTGGATAAAAAAAATTCCACGAAAAATCCGAAATAGTGGGCACTCAGAAACGCATTCAGAAAAAAGGAAAAAAACAAAGTCTTATCCTGCCAGGCTGCTCTGCTTGCTCTGTGTTATAAAAAGGCAATCCTCATCTTTTATACATGAAGTTTATATTATAGCAGCAGTTGCTGAGTGTGTCGTCTCGGGACCTGGACTTCTAACACTGGCACTCCTGTCATGTGAGGATCCATTTTGGGGTTCTGACGCGATGCCCGAGGAGCATTACATTACAGCGTCATATGAAACAAGGGATCAACTCAATGATGAGGGATGCTTTGAGAGGATAATATTTAGTAAATAAAGAGAGAAATTGAGACATCTTTATATACAAGAGCCTAGTAATCAGAGTGGAATTTCAACTGTGTTTTCAGAAGCCGTGCAGCTCCTATCTGTTTGTTGTGGTAGGAGATCTTCAATGTTTCCAATCACCAATGGATTCATTTTGAAGCTGTGATACAGGCTTCTTCTTCCCCACTTGTGACAAATCCCACTAGGGCAGAGGTCACTCATGAGGGACCAAAGGGAGAGGGAGGAGTGGCAGGAATGAAAACAAGCAAGCAGAGAAAGGAGGGGAGACCCTTGCCCTTGTCACCCTGTGCCTGTCATTTCTCTTTAAATCGCCTCACAAATGAGAAAAAGACCAAATGAATTAAAATGCTGGAAGAGAGAGGGGGGTGGTGGTGGTGGTGGGAGGGGGGGGAGACTTGAAGCAACTGCAAACAATTTGAATACTGATAACATGAATCATTTAGCATTTTCGTTCCTCATTAATGCCACATTGTAGCAGTTTTTCCACGATTCTTGTTGTCGCTGCCGTGCGGACTGAGCGGAGCGAGACAGAGAAGAAAGAGCGCAGGGCAGTAAGAAGTGAAGCAAGAAAAAAAAAAGGGAGACAAAAGGCGAGGGGGTTCGGTGTTGTGCAACAGCCTGACATTGATCAGGGTTGTCGAACGATGACGCGGCAGTCTATTGTCTCATCCGTTTGCAGTCTGCAGCCTCTCCCTCTGTTTTCTGTCTTTTCTCTCTTCCTCTTTGGCAACTTTATCATTCTTCTGCATGGTTGAGATGCAGCTTTAGTCAAAGTTTCACAGCTTTGAGTCATTGTTATAACAGCACAGACTGAACCTGGCACATGGTTTTGTTATCAGTCCTCAATTCAACTTTTCTTCTTTTAAAATGTACTCTTTAAATGGATTGTTGTATAGTGTGTCTCCTGTTTCTGTCCAGGATATATATATATAATTATAAATGATAGTATACAAGTCATTTAACTGTCTGCATGCATTTGGTTGTATGTAGTAAGAGTTCCACAATTTTACATTTGGAAGGCTAATATTTTTTTGATTAAATAGGTTCAAATGTGGTGATATTTAACATGTTTGTATGAGTTAACTTAAAAAAGAAAAAAACATCATGCATGCCAACTCAAAATAAAGTGCCACACAGCATAAGAATCAGTTCTTGAGTCGGGATTAACAACAAGGTGTAGAGTATTTCCACAAGTGCTCCTTTTTTTTTCCTGCAGATAAAGAAACCGAGTACACAATTTTCCATTTCTTCTTTTCATGAGAAACTTTTTCGTTTCTGTTCAGCGGTAGGGACACTGACGGAAACTATTTTTGCTGACATTTGCTATACACAGGTGGTGTGTTATGATAGAGCTGATTTATGACTGTGTAGCTTTGTGCAGCGGGCTGCATTCAGTCAGGCTCGCAGCTTTCGGAGCAGGGTGTGTATCCTTTCCTCAGCCCAGCCACTTCACATTAAACGCTTCCTGAAGAGCTCAAATGAGTGGAAATAATCCATCAAATATATTTCCCCCCCTCGGCCAAGTGGATATAACGCAACATGTATTGGTATTTAGTCAGATTTTGTTTTGGATGGGCTGCGAAAGGAAAACAATGTGGAATCCCCTTGAATGCAAAAGGAAACATATGTAATCACTCCGACTGTGCACAAAAATATGAGATTTTTGAGCTCTACTCAATGTGTGGTCTGCACAGGTGACACGTTCGACACCGTGTCACTTCCTCAGGAAATGTCAAGTGGTACAATCTCTTATACGCCACTTGAAAACAAAAGGATGACATCAGCGAAATGACTTTGGCATTTGATAAACATTAACAGATTAAATGGGAAATCGAAGTAAAAACATCTCGAACGGAGTGCCAGGGCAAGACAAGAATAACAATGAACTTTACAGAACAGCCAACCGACCGCATCGGGGTAATAAGATGTAACCAACTGAATAATCAAAATAAAAATACGTACAAAACAAGCACACCACACAAGCACAAGTACGGGAACTAACGCAAAAAGATGAAATAAAAGCGGGGTGATGATGAAGTAAAAACAGGGCCCGGCCTCAAAAAGGTTTCGAACAAATAAAAATCTGTGGTTTGGTGTTTATGTTCCGTGAAGTGGACTGCAGAGTCAGTGGGATCGCTGTGGTCAAAAGTTTCTGTTTTATTGTACCGTTTATCTCGGGATTTAGAACAGAGCAATGTCCACAAGAGGAGCAGATAGTCGACGGCGGTTCGTGTGGGAACAGGTGATGCCTGCTGGATGTGAGCTGAGGACATCGTTGGGTTTGTAACGTTTCAAAAGAGCAATAGAAGACAAGAGTCGAACGATCTTTAGGTAGTTGAGTCGAGACAGGTCGTGGTCTGGCTTTGCTCTGTTTAGCCTTTTCATTTTGGGAGGTCACACCCATACACATGCTACACATCCACTGTCAGTATGAAGTGTTTTTAACTGTGTCTCCTGAACAGATCAAGTGAAAACAACAAGTGAGAAAGATGTGCAATCCACTACTAATTAAATTCATTTTCATATTAATTTCAATCTATTACCCAACACTTAAAACATGTAATACTGCGTCAGATATTATGGGTTCTAATCAAAGGAGACTGTCAGCTGAAAACAAGGCTTAGTGGATGCAGTCTCCAGTATTTGCTGACTTACTGACCCCATGTTCCAGTTTTGCTCAGCTATCAAATTCACTCATGTGTGATTGGAAAGAATGCAGCACATTTGTTGTGAATATGGGTCAAGTTTATTGATGTTGGAAAAATGATGATGACATTGTTGAAGACTTAGGAGAAGGGGTCGAACCGAGGAGCATAAAAATATATATTAATAAAAAGGGGGGGGGGGGGTTTGGTGGGGTGGGAGGTTTGGGAAGGTGGGTGGGGGGACAAGGAAGGGCCCGGTTGCTCCTGCGACAACTCCCTCCCTGGACTGTGTGATCCTCTGTGTGGCCGTAAGCTGCCAAAATATCCCAGAGAGAGAGCGAGAGTGAGAGAGAGAGAGAGAGAGAGAGAGAGAGAGAGAGAGAGAGAGAGAGAGAGAGAGAGAGAGAGACTTGTGGCACACGAGGATGACACTGCTACCAATCTTCTCGCCACACACTGCGAGTTGATCAAAGAGTGTGTTTGCCAACTGCTGCAGCATTCCTTTAGGTTTGTGCAATTGCGCCGCTCCTTGTGCTTTTTGACTGCAGCTGAAAAATCAGTGTGAGGACTGCATTCATCCAAGTAAAGGTCCAGCCATGTGTGAGAGCCAGTGGGCCAGGGCTCGGCCTGCCTGCGACTATTTGCTTTTCCAGCTGTTTCCTAGACTCACCCTGTGAGTGGGAGAGAGAGTAGTGAGTGTGTGTGTGTGTGTGTTGGTTTGAGGGGGTGGGTGGGGGGGGGTAGGAGAGTGGTGGTGGTGGTGGTGGGGGGGCGTTGAAGTGAGATGGAGACTATGGGAACGGGAAGGAAGATAGGGAGGAAGAGAGAGCTACAGAGAAAGTGTGTGTTTCTGTGTATGTACAATTTAAGTGAGAGTGCCTCCTGTTCCTGTTATGTTGATGTGTGTTTGCACAGTGGAAACACCCCGCGACAACCAAGACACAACATACACTATATACTCTCTCTCTCTCTCTCCCTCACACACACACACACACACTCACACACAGAGGAGGATGTAGTCTCGTGTGCGCATGCTCCCACACAAACACGCCCATATGCCTGGCTGCCCCTCATATAGACTGATCCGCCTCTCAGACACAAAGCCACAAGGGATGGCCTAGATTCCAGCACATGCACACACAGGCAGGCAGGCTGCAAGGAAAAACATCATGCACACATACACATGTGAATATAAAGTACATAGGTAGTGTATACACTCATGGTTACTTTTTCTTTTTGTATATTCATTCCACAATAGCTGAGTCAATGCTGTTATGTTGTTGTGGATACAACTGGTGTGTTTAATTTTTTTTAAACACTGGAGGCTTTGGACACACAGAAAATGTTATTTTATAGCATTCTGAGCAGATGGACAGGTGTGAATCTACACATAATCACATTGTGCATTTAATGGAGTTACAAAAGGTTTTTAAGACATAACAGCTTTTATTCAAACTACATATTTACCATTGTATGACTATAATGCATTTGCCTGTAACCATTTATGTTTGACATTTATATTAAAGCACTTTGCAGACAATCTTACAAGATTAACATCATAATGACTGCAGCAGTTGTTCAGCCTGAGTTAGCCTCAAGGAAGTTAACATTAGAACCAGAGAGCCAGGACAACTTTCCTGTAATGGAAGAACTGGAAGGAAAAAAAGAAAAGAAAGGGTCACTTCAACCAAATCTCTCTCTCTCTCTCTCTTTCTTTGTCTTTCTCTTTCTCACAAATGCATTTAGCATTTACCAATACTACTATGTAGCTATGTAGATCAACTTATATTCATTTGCCCAGGGTTTAGGGTACCTTCTTCACAATACAACTTATGTAATTGCCTTTTATTTGTGAGTGAGAAGGGGATAAAATATGTTGGGTTTTGGGTTTGATTTGGGTGAACTGACCCTGTATTAATTAATTAAACTTTTCAGTAGTACTATAATAAGATATAGTATTGTAAAGAACATAGTATATTAAAATAATAATAATAATACTACATTGTATTTAAAGAGCACTATTCAGGATAATCAGAGACTTTCTATAGTGTGGGGTATAGTGCAATATAAGAGATATGAATATAATGAAGCACAGTACATGTAGTATGTTGTAACAGTAAACAGATTAACAATATAATGAAGTACAGAATAGAACTGTATGATATAACTGTATATAGGATAACAGCATAATGAAGTATAGTATAGTAGTGTATAGTATGCAGTATATATACTATAATAGCTATAGTACAGTTTTGTATTGTATAAGGTATTGTTCAATACAACAATGTAATGTTACAGTATAGTATACAATATAAGAGTGTAATATAGTATAGTTTAGAAGAGTGTAGGGCATAGTATAGTATAATATAAACATATATAGTATAGTATACTAAAGTATAACAATACACATACATTTTAAAAAGTTACAACAACATTACAGCTTTTAGTCAGAGTAGATGTTCCATGCAGCCTAATGTGATAATCATATTAAAGTAACATACTCCACCCACGATGAAGACATCTCCACTGCCTGACAACAGTCATTTCCAGTCAGAGAAAGAAGAAAAAAGGGAATTCTTATATATGCAACAGCATTAGTTCTGAACTCATTCACACTTCCTTTAGAGAGGCTCGTATGATGACATAAAGTAATTTCTAATCAGCTACTGTCACAACATACTGTAATTCAACATATAGTAATAACAAGCCATAGTGTATATCACATGAATGGTTTTTAAAACTCTCCTTCACACAGCACAGAAAGCAAGCTTTGAAACACCCTAATCCTTTCACAGAGAACTCAAAGCCACCAATAAGCAGGCTTCAGGTTGCCTTTTTTTTTTCCTCCGCCTGTCAGAGAGGGCTAATGTTGCCTGTCTCATATGTATCATATAGCCTGAAATGTATGGCAAGTTATGGATTGACTGCTGTGCCAACATGGGCCTTGTCATTACTGAAAGGTCCTTGTAAGTTCCAAATGGCCTACAGTCCTGCTGGCATACCCCAGATGAAAAAAGATACATAGGTCCCCCAGGCTGGTGTTATGCACTGGCACATCCAGGGAAATGACAACAAATGGATCTAAGAAGAGAATTGTTCCTAATTACAGAGTAATGTGGTGATTGAAAAGCTATAATAAACCCCCCCAGGAGAGACATATTATAGCACCACAGGGCCCCATCATCCATCTGAATAGTTCCACCAAGTAGACAAATTAGCTCTGGTGTCTCTCCATTTATACACTATGGACACTATGCAGTTAGTGGGTTAGAGGGAATGTTTTCACTGACCTTTCACGTTCTCTGCATGTGTATACTATCAGTTACCACCAGTTTCCAGGACAGACAGGTTAGAGAGAGTAGAGAGGATGCTGGAACTTTCATATATTATGTATAGGTAAATCATAAATAATTTACAATGAGAAAAACGTGGAGTGGCAAAGTTAATTTAGCAGTCAAAATTAAACATTAGCTACTTAAACACATACGTACACAAACAAATATACCACAAAATGTACATAGATTCAAGAGTCATTACTCACCATTTCTTTCTGTGTATATTTCTGAATACAGAAAACGCCCTGAACATCACAAGCGTCGGGAAGATATAATGAAACATTTTCTGCATATTTATGTATTTTCTTTTGCTTTAATTAACTATGATTTTGGGCGAAGTTGTTTACTATATATCAGGCTGTCTGCTACGTCACGACACACCCCTATATGGTAGGGAGACAGCTGGAGACTCAGCCCGAGATTGATTTGCGTCTCGTCCAATAGGAAGAGACACCATTCCCGAGTGGAGAGCTGTGATTGGACACTGCGAGGATTATATATATGTATAGATATGCCTGACTGCTAAAATGTGGGGGCGGGACTATGGAGAAGTGCTGTCCATCTATGTTGATACAGATCTAAAAAACTGGACTAACACAGTGTCTGCTTACGTTGCTCTTCGCATGGACTAATGTAAGTTATTTTGCACTTTTCTGTTTCTTTTGGAGTTCCCCGTGTGGCGGAAGGTGTTGCAGCGGTGTATTAGCACTGTAGTTTTGCTCTTTTTCGTTTCGTTTTTTCCTGAGAAGTGCTTTCAGGGCCGAGTGGCACACGCGCTTTTCAGGGCCAGTAAAGTGTGCTGCTGTTAACGTAGCGTTAGCTGCTGTTATTGCTCTCTAGTGGGCTGCAGTATTTTGACACGCCGCTGACACAAACAATGTATCCATTCAGCCTCGGCGTAATGTCATTGTGGAGAGGCCATTTCACAGCCGCGCCGCTACCGTAACACAGTAAATGTCCACGGCGTGTGGACATTAAATGACATGTTCGTGTTGCAACTGCTGGGACTGATGGCGTTGTTGTTAGCCAGTGTCCGAGCCCCGGTGATGTCCTCTCTTACGTGTGTGTATGTGTGTGTGTATGTGTGTGTGTGTGTAGGGGGGGAAAAGGGGGACGGCGAAACTCCTTTTAAGAAATGTGGCAGATGAATATGGCCGTGCCTTTTGGCAAATGTACAAATCTAGTAACACGACTTAAGACGTTTCACAAATGCTCGGGACTCATTTTCTTCAATTCGGGTGGACGTCCTTACCAACATACTCACTTTAATCTCACGTTTAGCTTACAAAACCTTAGGCGAGTAGCGAGAAGTGTGAACAATTAGCTGCAATTATTTTTTTTTTAAAGAAAGGGGAAAAAAAGTTTTGTTTAGGTAAAGTGTTTAATTACGTGTAAGTCGTGTGCCGAATTTCCACGAAAGTGTCGGAGGCGTTTACATCAGTCCGAGCAAAGCAACTATTGAATTGCCAGATTTATTGAATGACGTTTGGCGTAACAGTGAGTCCATGCAAGAAATAACGGGACGTCACCGGGGGGCTAACGTTACCCAGCTCCCGGCCCCCGACACTGACCGTTAGATAGGCCTGTCTGAATCACTCCTCCTTTTTCTTCTCTGTTGACAGTTTTGTTTTAATGCCGAGGAAAAGTTTTTCAGCGTGGGGAAATTGTTAAAAAGCCGCCCCTTCAACTCCACTGGCTCGGAAAATTTGGCGACCTGGCTCCAACATTTTGGGGGCCCCCCTCTGCCTCTGCTACTGCACAAAAGTGAAGGTTGATATGCCACATCAGGTAAGAGACAATTCACTGGCTGGATTATGTGACAGAAAAAAATGTACTCGGTTAGCGTTAGGCGCTAGCCGCTGCACATGGGCCAAAAAAAAAATCATGCAGCTTTTTTTTTTTTTTCCTTCTTTGTTTCCATGCTATACCTTATTTACGCGCGGAGAGGCCACATGGCATTTCGCATTTCAGCACAACTTCTACACAAGCCGTGTCCCTCCCGGTTATGTTTTGTGTGTGGTGTTATTGTTATAGGCGGGTGCTTCCCTCCACATTCCACATGTGTATGCCTGCCTGCCTGCCTGCCTGCCTGCAGCAGGGCCAGTGCGCAAATCCCTGCAAATTCACAAACGCCGAAGGGTGAAAACAAACCGAAATGGAGATGATTGCATTGCAGTAAATGAACACGCACTCTTGAAAACGCGATTTCACGTGACTGAGGCAAATGGGTGTTGTTTTTGTTGTGTTGTGATGTGGTGGGAGAAGTGTGCGGAGGTGTTGCATGTCTTCCTTCCTGGAGGTTGTCAGTCTCTGGTGGGTAGAGGAGGGAGGCTGCTCCTCTGTGCAGGCGGGGAAGACAAAGGGACAAGATGAGCATGGAGATGTGTGGAGTAGAATAGACCCGGATAGACTTCAGTCAGCTACTATTACTGGAAAATGTTGTTTTGGGACTGTTGGGAAACACAGACAGTATTGGGTTGGAAAGTTAATCTGTTGTTTATACATGAGACTTAACTGGAATCTGTGGCCATTTAAATTCTTGCTTCTCCTGGCCATTGCTCACAATTAAGTGCTTTTTATTTAATGAGTTTCCAGTATATGTGTTTCACTATGAGGCTGAATATCAAACAAAAAAAACATTGGTCCTGATTTTTAAAGTAGGAATTTGTATTATTTTAGTATGATTGAAAGGGTAGCATTGTTTTGCAGTAGAAACATAATGGATTTCTTTTTAAGTATTTCCAGCCAGGCTGAACATGTTTCCCTTCACTGGGGAGAAATTAAACTGCTTTTAGATTTTATGTAATACAAGTTTTATGTGTGATGAGATTTTTATTTTCTCCCCCTTTTGTGTCTTATTGATTGGAATTTTGATACCAGTGTAGTGATCTGATTTTCTCTATAAGACCTTTTAAAGTAAATTCATTACTTGGACATAACCCAAAGCAACATTTTTCATTTGCTTTAATATTATTTTATATTGAATTTCAATACTACACAGCTCTGCAGCTGTTGAACCTGGACCTTTTTGTTTAGCACTGTAAAAACAGTATATCTGTACTGGTCTGTAAAGATGATGATCGAGTTGTGGTGCTGACTGGAATTACAGCTATTATTCCAGTCTTTTTTTTTTTTTTGTACTGTTGACTCTGCTGAATATGATGATACACTGTGTACCATGTGTGTGAACCATAAGATTAGAAAGTTAATGTTTCATCCTTTTAAACCTGTAGTGTGGAACTTTTGTCTCCCCCCTCTGGCAGTGACAGAACACAGTATTTACCTACATGTAACTCCATGTTCTATAGGTATAATGCGTTAGCCGGTACCCGTTGCTACTGTTGTGGCTGTAAAGACAGTGGGATAAATTGTTTTGAGTGTCACAACCTCTGCAAAATAACTTGTTTCGCTATCAGAATTTGATCTTTTCGGTCTGATAATATTTGGAAAGTCTAGAAGAGAAGCGTGATTAAATTATTTTATCCCTCGATGTTAGCGGAGGGCTAAACTGGAAACAATGGAAATCTCTAAAGCCCTTCAGCTCTGGCAAACCAGTCGTTGCTTTTTGACATAAAATGCATCAGGGTGTGCCAGTGTGAGAATGTTGCCATAGAAACCAGATTTAAAACTCTGTATACTGTGAAATACAGAGGGATTTACCTGTTGGTGATAGGCTTCATCGTCATTGTGTGAACTGGCTTGAATATAACAGATGTTCATTTATATCTTAAAGTCCTGCTCTCCAGCCTTAAAGGCCATGTTGTTTGCCACTTAGTGGTTTGGTTGGACTATTCGTATGTTTGTTTTCCACTTGTCTTGGCACATTGTAATTTTTACTGGGCTGTTGTGAGTAAACACACCACGGTACACCCTGCAATAACATGATTCCCTCTCCATTTACCTCCCACTTCTCTGGGGCCAAAACCTTGTATCTACAAGACTGTATGGTATGATGCCCACTGGAATACAGAGTTATGTTTCTCAGTGTTACCTGCAGGAGGTCAACATCATGTGCTGAATCTGTGGAGTAAACATAGAGCATATCACAGTTTTATTCGTCTGTTTAAAAAAAAAAAGAAAGAAAAGAGAAAAGCTGGAGGTTGAGAGGTTATTTTGTCATGAAAAGGAAAAAAAAAAAGCTCTGCTTTGCTGTGTTGATTGTTTCATCTACAGGTTACTCCCACCCACGTTTTAACTCAGTGGGATACAAAGGGCCTATTTCCCTAATGAGGTGCTTAGTAGGGGTGAGAATCTTCTGGAAGCTCACGATTTTTAATTGTGACTCTTGGGTGTCCGATTAGATTCACAAGTGATTCTTGAATCAAAACCAATTCACGACAGACTGAATAGAAAAGGGGGGGGACTATTTTCTCTTTCTCATGTACCAGTATACTGTGTGCCAAACCATTAACTGGTGTTCAAAGTCCACTGGAATACAATATGAAACATAACAGGCAGATATGATAAATCCTAATAGTAATAGCCTTTTATTTTGAAAAGTTAACTGCATTAATTAATGACTGAATTAGTTTGAAAGCATCTTACAGTCTCCTTCCTGTATGAGAATAACAGACTGAGAGAGGTGTGTGTGTGTGTTGCTTTGCTGTTATTAACGTCATGTCTCAGTGCAGAGCAGTGTCTCTGCTCCACCGTTTGTTAGCTCTGGGGAAAGACGTCACTGTCCAACACGCTTGAGCGGGTTCAGGGGTTTTCTGAGGTGAAACAGACGGAGCACTGAGTTATTTTCTTTACCTCAGAGTTAGTTTACATTGTTTTTAATGCTGCAGTGTGCTTCGGTTGGCCGGTCTCGACTGTTAATGCTCTGCTTCTCTAAAGTTAGCCTGAGCAATGGGGTAGAAAATGTTGACAATACATGTCAGGTTCATCTCAAAAGGTAATTATTTAGTCGTTCAATTAAAAAAATAAGTCTGCAACCATTGGCTCTTTTTAGATTTTTTATAATTTAATACAAAAAAGCTGTTTAACATTTGTGAATTGATTCAGAATTGTAGGAGAGAAGAATTGTTACTCTTATGTGAATCAGTTTTTTTTTTCCACCCACCCGTAGTGCTTAGTGTAGCACATTGTGCTCAGGAGGTTTGCTCTCTGCTGAGTTACAGGCAGGTTGTAAAATGATAGCAGATGCATGGGGGCCTCAAGGTGCTGCTCACTATTTTGAAATGTAAGCTAATTCCCGGCAATATGGAGTGCACGTGTGCGCCGATGCACATAACACATTCGCACAAATACCTACAGGTCTACACACACACACACACACACACACACACACACACACACACACACACACACACACACAAACACACACATGCCCACGCACTGTGTTGCTATGTGTAAAATGTTTCCAGTGTCTTTTGTTTAGTTCACGGAGGATAAAGTCAGTGCTGCTTCTCATTTTGCTTTGAGTGATTTGCGCAGTCACATTTTATTACAATACAAGACACGCTCATTTTTAAACCCTTTCTGTTTTTTGTTTTTTTTTTTTTTAGTTGGTGAAAGTAATCTTAGGAGGAAGCGTTTAAAACAAGTCTTCACCCAGATGTTTATAGACATTTCGGGTTTTGTAAACTGCGGTTTTTATCCAAACCTCACTAAGCAATGAGAGTAGGAGGATGATTTTCAGCTGGAGACTAGTAGCGACTAAGAGTAAGGGTTATTTTTATTATCGGTCGATAACGATGACTTTCTTGATTCATCGTTGATTCATCTGGTTTATAATATGTCAAAAAATAGTGAAAAAATGAAACAGAATTTTCTCTGAGCTGAAGTGACGCCAACAACAAGTCTGAAAACTAACAGTTTACTCTTGCTCTAGACAAAGAGAAGCTGTAGACTCTCACACATGCTTATACTGATTAATTAAGTATTAAATACAGATTCATTTTCTGCTGCAACTGATTAGTAGACTAATCATTTAACTACAGAGGATGTTGTATATCCCATCATTTCATCTAGTGAACAGAATCTTAAGGCTGTATTGAGTCTATTTAGCTACCGCTCAGCCTGTCCTTCAAGCATCAGGTGTGTGGGGGGTTTGGTGGATGGACAAGTCGGTGTATACACCCCTTTTCCACCAGATACAGAGCAGTATTGACAAGTGGAGGGATTGGTATATGCCAGGCCTGTACAGATGGATGACACGGTTGTCCGTCAACTATATGCGACAAAGAGCCGGTCATTGTTTCAGGGCATATTGATGTCAGTCAGTGATTTATTTATATTTGGCGTAGCGGGTTGGGATGGTGGTTTGGCAAGGTCCTGCCCTGAATCAACACTGTAGTTAGGGGTTTTTCAAAGTTCAGACAAATATTTAGATACTCATTCCGGTTTAATCTGCGCTAGCCCTCAGATGTACACGGTCCCTCCTTGTCACAATCTATTGTCGCAGACAGACAGAGGCTCCGGGCTTAGCTGAAGGATGTTTGGGGCAAAAAAAGACAGAAAAAAAAAAGTCGTCCCCTCCCTGCCCCTTACGTCCTCCCTCCTCTGCTGCATCATCTCAACAGGGAGCGATAACATCTGCTATCAAGGATTTTAAAAACTGAGTGTCCTCTGAATGGAGAGGACATGACCTATGCCACACAATCACAGATATGCAGAGGTGAATTTGAAGAGGAGTGACACGCAGTAACCTCACTAGAGCTGATTAGATGATTAATAGTTTTCAACATTTTCACTGTTTTCAGATGTTTTATTGACGTGCAATTTATTAGTTTATTGACAAAGTAATCAGCTGATTGACTGATAATAAATAATCATTCTTTTCAGTCTCTCTCTTGTGACTGTTGTAAGTGCTGATTGCTGTAGTATTTCTGAGTCCTCCTGTCATTCAAACAGCTCCGTTCTCTCTGTTGTCTTTGCTCTTGAATTTTCCCTTTTGTCTGTTAAACCAGTTCCTCTTCTGCTTATTACAAACACAACAAATAACTCCCTGTGTGGTAGAGGTTTCTCCCTGAGGAAAGACCCACCAGACACCAGAAGTTTACAATGGCAAAAATGTAAAAGCTTTGGAGAACTGGCCAGAGGTTGTAAAGAATAAATCAGCAACAGAGAGGTGAAAACCAGATATTTTCGTCCACTCTGTGGCATTCACATGTTCCAGATTACTCCTTTTTAAAAAAAAAAAAAAAAAAAAAAAAAAAACTTTATTCCTACAGCCATGGTCTCCTCCTACTCCCGCTTCTTTTAATGTGAACGTGCTAAACAGGGGCTAATGGATTCCTTATGAGAGGTAATTGTGTAGCTACAACATAAATGTAGTGGAGGCTCTGGTGTTGTGGCTGCTGTGATTAGGTCTTGTTTGAAGCCCCTAAGGGGCTTGGCGAGATAAACGTCAATAGCGGCTCAACTCACAGTTTAAGGTCACAGGCTACCATAAGTAGCGCTTACAGAGAACGCAAGTTCTCGGCCTTCATCACATGGATGACCTGGTGGTGGTAAACAATGGCAGAGACCACAGATCTCAGGGTTCATGTGATGTGTTGTGGTTTCGGGTAACTTATCATAACACAGTCAATTCTCATGAGGCCAAGAATACATTCATCATTGTAAACATGAGGCTCTTTGGTGATATAGTTCACTGACGCTGTGTTGTTGTGTACAAAGGCAGCAGTTTATTTTTTATTTAGCTTCATTGCCTGTCTGATTATAAAACGTTTCTTCTTGAGCCATTTTTGATGTTATGTAGGTTTATAGGATAAGATGGATGGAAAATGGGCCAGGCCAGTAGTTCTGTACTCTTTGAACAATATGTTTTAAGGCACATATTCATTCTAGGCCACACGTTGTGCTCAGAGATAGTGAAACATTAAAATGCATGGATTGAATCATTTCCATACTCCACTCTATAATCATTCCAGCTAAATCTATACAAATTGAATCAGTTGGAGGTCTAGTGAATATTTGCCATGGTTACCAAACTGTCCCCTCAGGCACAGATCTGAAACCAGCCTGCCCTTTATATTAATGTTGTCACGATATCAAAATTATGACTTCAGTATGAAACCTAAAACATGAAGAAAAGTATAGGAATAAAATGGACTTTTTAGTGGCTTGCAAAATATAATAAAAGTTATCATTGCCTTTTAATTGCTTCATGAAACTCAGCTGGTGAAGAAAGTTCGCTCATACCAAATAAATGACAGTTATGTTTGAGGCATCTAATAATGTTATGGATCACATTTGCTAACCTGTCGCTTTTTTAATTCAAACAGGTCTGTTTACGAGATGTTTTGCTAAGTTTGCATGTTGGCTCCTTTGGTTTGCGCGGGTATATTGCCAAACTTCATACTAATAAAGTAGTACCACTACTAATAAAATAAGGTATAGTACCATTTTTAACAGTAGGGTATTGCAATATCTCTAGTATCTGTATCTTTATCCATTTAGCCAGGCTGACTCAAGATAAAGGCACAGTCCCGCTTTTCAGCAAGTCCATGCGAGGCTTAACATGGCCAGGGAACAGCTTAAATGCTTAACAAGAGAACCAAAATCAGCGTCAGTCTGTCTTTTACAGAGGTAACTCAGCCAGCAGCAGATCTTGACCGGCGTTCAGCTGACAGCAACATATGCCAAGTCCTAAAATTATAAATGGAAGCAAGCAAGCACACTAAAGACCTAATACAAGAAACACATCACATTGCCCCTAGATACTTTTTTTTTTTTTTTTTAAACTTCTGCTTTACTACTGCAAGACAACAAGCAAAAAAAAAACCTATTGTGCAATAAGAACACTGTTTTTAATTCTAACCAACGTGATGTCTTTTGAAAAGCCAGAGCAGAGCGCTGAAAGTGAGTTTTTTCTTTTTTCTTTTCATGTAGCGGGACATTACGCTGGCACGGACTGTTAAGAGTATTAAGCCCCACATTGGTGGTTCCCTTGCCACCGCTCATGCCACACAAATTACCCTTTTAGAGCTTAATTATTCGCATCACCTTTTGATGCTTTGAACGAGGCTTGAATAATGAGGCTGTCGTATAAAGGCGTGTTTGTATGTATTTTAGTTATTTAAACCAACCTTATTCCTGGAGCTGTTTTTAAAAAGTATTACAAAATAAATAAAAGCTCTTGTAAAAAATCAGACAGAGAAGTGAAATGAGAAGTTTGACTACAAATTGGCAGAATTTTTTTTTTCTTCCATTAAATAAGACTTTAACAATTTCAAATGAGACATTCAGTAGCAAATAATTAATAAATACATTTAAGCAATAATCCAGTCACACATTATTCAGGCAGGTTCTGCTGTATGCCATGATAAAAAAAAAAGTCAAGAGAAAAAGCCTTTATGTTGTTGTCAAAAAGGAGCAGAAACTACAGAATGTCCTGTATCACACAAACACAGATCTTTATAATAAGAAGTAAATTAAAGTCTGTCCATGCAGTATGTGTCTTTGCTCTGTGGATGATCTGAGAGAACAGTGAGTGACAGGCTGACATTGCCTCCAAGGATTAAGTCCAGTGTGAGTGGAATAGGGTCTGCGTAATGTTAAATTGCAAGAAAGTCAGCATTTTAACTCCATAATATGACTTAAAGCTGCACTAATCAATATTTTCCTATTAACATCGGATCAAATGTCTTATCTGTGTAATGTAAAAGCTGTAGCTTGTTTCTGCACTTTTTTTCGAGGGGGGGGGGGGGGGGGGCTTTTAGCTCATTGTTGCAGTTTTACAGCCCTCTCTTTTACTTCCCTCTCTGATAAACCCACCGTGAGGCAGACAGACAAAAAGGTAGTGACTATTTAATGAAAATTGCAGAGCGTTTAGTGGCTAAAGATCCAGATATTTCCCCCAGGAGTCGGCGCTGCGAAATTGGTCTGCTGGTTGTGGCGAATAGGGGAGGTTGTTTCGCTAACACGTTCACCACAACAACTTTATAAGGCGATAATATGTCAAAGTTAAGTTAATGCTTGTTTCTCTTCCCCCGGAGCGGCCAAAAAATAAAAGAACTAATGGAAGGCTACAACATACACCTGCATTAGTTGGAGGTTTTAAATTCACAGGCAATTTGAGTGTTTTTTTTTTTTTTTTAACAATATATAATAACATAGGAAGAAATGAACCTTATTGTGTGCTAATATTCTGCAAAAACGGGGTGTTAACATGTCTGGATATTGCAAGCGAATTGCCCCGGAGTGAGCAGGAAACATAAAACACTCTTAAATGAGATTCAGCTTCTGTCTCCTTCTTACTCACTCTTTCTGTGTCTGTCTGTGGAGGCCCAGTGAAAGGGGGGGTTTCAGTGAGAAGCTAACCCTCCTCTTCCCAGCTTCCAATCCCCCCCCTCCCTCCCCCTCCTTTCCATTCCTCATTTTCTCTTTCCTGATGCTACTGTAGCACAGAGAGAAGGCAGAGAGAAGAGACAAGCCCACTAAGGGGGGATTGGTTGTAACTCAACAGGCCCCCCACAGAAGGCTCCACCCATCTCTTTCTGGGAACTGTCGGCCACCCAAAAGTATTGTGGATGACCGGGCATTGTGCTGCGTGTACACACACACACACACACACACACACTCTGATGCAGCTCAAGTCAATATCATTTATTCCAATTGTGTTTCTCTCACTTGTGTCCTCCTGCATCCTTTTGACATGTGTACATACACAGTGTAGATGCAGTGTTAATGCAGAGCAGCAGGCCAAAGCCAGCAGGACAGGATGAAGCATGTTTAAATTAGGAGCTATAACTAATTTTAGTTGTCAAGCAATATTCCTGTGTTTTTAATTTATTTTTATAAGTCCGTAAGCATTGGATACAAACTTGAGGTGTCCCATTTAATCACAAGTATCATTGGACTGCTACATACTAAATAAATCCAGAACAGAGAGTCTGCATGCAGTCTGTGTAACTAAACACTTCAGGACATCATGTCTCTTAACATGGAGCTCCAAACTGTCTGTCACCATGACTACCAATGGAGAGAAATCTAACTTTACAAACTTTAAATTACATTTGACATTTACTCAATGTACAAATGTCTGGTCACCACTTATAAACACGCAGAGCTGTCTCTAGGATGCATATAAATTGGACTAAACGGTGGCAGTCCAGAGGCCTGTTTACAACCTATGGTCTTTTTTTCCTTCTTTTTCTTACCGTCCGTTTTATAGTTTCATCATGTTCTGTATTTACCAGAGACGAGCCAGATCTGACAGCTTTATGTCCGGTTTTAGATTTGTAATTGGTCTTAAAGTCAGGTCCCCGGGCAGAATTACAAATGTCTCGGAAAGTCTTAAAATGGTTCTTGTCCTGAAAGCAGCTTTCTTTATCCTCCTCTGTAAATCTGTGAAATGAGGAGGAAGCTGGAGCTCACTCTTCATATCTCCATTTATACTTTTATGTATTTTATTTATTTATTTATTTATTTATTTATTTTACCTCCTCCACTCTGTGGGACACACCCATCTTTTTTCCAATAATTGTCCGTTTCCCTTTTCTTCTCTTTACCTGCTCTTTACTTTTTCCTTCTAAAAGCCAAGCTCTGCGTGCGTGTGTGGGTTGTATGATCATTAAAACAGAATCCAACCACCTGCTCCTCTTTTTTTTTTGTGTTTTTTTTTGTTTCAGTGTCGTCGTCTCCCGTCCAGATTGTCATACCCACCTTCATTTTGCATCACTTTCATTTTCGTATCACGCAGCACAGAAACAGTATGTTAAAAAAAAAAGAAGACAGAATATGAAGCTTTACTCAATGAATCTTTTGGATCCGTGATTTGTTTCTGTGGTCTGAACATGCTGTACATACTGTGGTGTTTACAGTACTGTTACATTAAGGTCATGGTAATGTTAAAGTCACTAATATAAACAAGTCAATTATATTGTAATGAATCATAGAAGTCAGTGGAAAACTCTCAATCAATTAATATTTATTTGGAATTAAAGGCAAATAAATTAACCCTTAACTTACTGTTCAGGGTCTAATTTGAGAGAAGAAACTTTAAACTTTAGCTAGACTTAGACTTCTTCTAATGTGACCCAGAATATACAAACAAATGGAAATATTTCAACTTTTTAAAACCATTTCTGTGCAGCTCATGCTTTTGTGGTGTATGTTATGTAACCTTGGTCCAATTTATCTTAGTTTGTTCATCAATAAAAAAGCATAAAAACCAAATAATAAACTCTCTTCTCTCTAAAAGCTTCATTAAGGATAAATCACCAATTGAATTAATGAATGATGAATGATTTTAGTTCAGACATTATGTATAGAGACTAATTATGAGGGGATATTTAGAAATGCCAGAATATGAACAGTATGTGAGGGTTAACACAGATTTATTTTTAAAACCTTTATTTTATGTGACTGTTATTTGTATTTTCTTGTGCTGATTTAGTCTTTCATTACTTTATTACTACGGTCTTGCTAAGTTCTTGTTGCACGCTTGAAATACAGGATGGGGTTAATGCAACACAGTTCTCCCTGTTTAGTATTTTCGGTCCAGCCCCCTAAATTGGTCTTAAATCAGATTCCTGGTAGCATTAAAACTCCGTAAACGTCTCGGTTTCCTTTTTAAACATGCTGCGTCTCGTTCCTTCCCCTCGCAGTCTGTCTCTGCCTCATTTCCACATGTTGTCTCTTTGCCCTTCTTTCTCTCCTCCACTGCCAGCATTTTTACGCTTGTTATTCTCTCTTTGGCCACACTCTCTCCTTCTCTCTGTCCTCTTCCTTTTTTTTTTTTACGTACAGCTTTTTTTGTGTGTTCTTGTTATGGTTTTTTAGTCCCTTTTTTTTTTTTCTCCCCCTTTTTTTTTCTTCTCTTCCCAGTGTGTGCTTTATTATGTAGCGTTTAAGACTCTGTTGGCCTTTGGCAGGAGCTGGTGTCTGCTTCGGTCAGATTTGCTCTTAGTGCTACATTGATCGTGGCTGTAGTATGTATGTGTGTGTGTTTGCAGCAAGGAGCAAGGAGAGGAAAAACACTCTGGTAGATGGTCCCTCTCTCGCTCTCTAATGTATGCATGTTGCCCGGCCTTTTAGCCTGAATCATTCAGGAAAATGACGCAACCTGAATACCATAAAATCTACATTGTATCACATGTGTATTGTTTGTGTGTGTACATGCTTTCCCTTCTTCAGATTGTGCACACAGCAAAGGAATAGGACAGAAAAGGAAGCTTTTTAATAATATATTGAACGTTTTAGATGTCATATGAAAATTGAAATTGGCTGAGTGTTAAAACTGATGTTAGTGCTGCTATTAGAGTGTTGCTTTTCCTTTTTGTTGAGATAGTTTGATGTACTATGTGAATTGCTGGTAATTAGTTTAGATATTTTACTCCTTCTCTGGAGTGAAAGTGAGGTTATTTTAATGTTGCAGAGCAAGTACTTTGTTTTTCACATATTTAATGTGGATCAACATGCTTATGAAAACAGTGAAACCCTTTATTCAGTTGGTAGGCTTTCCCCTCATTTTACATTATCTGATTGGATATTTTGTTTGTTTGTTGGATAGAGAGCACAGTCACAGAAGCACACACTCTCACACTCACACACACACACACACACACACACACACACACACACACACACACACACACACACACACACACACACAGAGAGAGCATTGGCAGTGAGCAGCTAGCCCGTGTTATTAACATGAAGAATAAAAAGAAAGTTTGGGCAATCTCGACAGATCTCGGGAGCGATCGGCATCATAAAAACTGAGCAGGGGTGTGCCGTATTATTATTGTTTTTTTCACGTAGTCACTATGCGTGGCAGCTGCTGCGTAGTCAGTAATACGGAGCAACTTCAGCGGCAGTGGACACTTTGATGGATGATCCTCCAGAGATGCACTGCGTCATTTACTGACTACACCGTGAAACAAACCGACCACAAGTGGTGATTCAGCTCAGGTGACAACGATTGATTGATCGTGACACCGTACGCTCATATTACGGTAATAAAAGCCACACGCCGTTCTATAAAGAAAAAAAAATACAACATTCTTATTCTTAACAAGTTTGGAAGAGTTGAGACTTAACTGTGCAGTCAGTCACTGTCAGTTAGAGAGCTCACAGGAGAGCAGACAGCGCCGAAGTTAGTTTGATAATCACCAGCTGCTGGACACGTTTTTTTTTTTTTTTTTTTTTTTTCTTTTTTTACTCAACACAGTCTGCTAGTTTAAACTTAAGTATTGATGCAATGTTGTGATGCTATTTTAAGACCGTTTGACCCACCTCTGCTAAGCTCTCTCTGCAAAATGCTGTCTTTCCTGACAGGCTTGTGTGCGTGTGTGCGTGTGTGTGTGTGTGCGTGTGTGTGTGTGTGTGTAGTTGGCAGTCTTGTGACTCCAGCCACACCGAAAGGAAATAAACTGTCATCATTCCTAATTACTTATTACTTGCAGCTGCGACTGAGCATGGTCATAAGCAGGGATCCTCTCCCAGCCCACACAAACAGAGACAACAAAAAAAACTAAGCAAAGACATTTAAAAAAAGCCACTACCACAGACGATTAAATCATTTATATCATCTATAAATATCTTTTTTTTTTGCTTTTTTTCTCTTTGTTAACCTGGCTACCACCCCACCAACAAATAAGATTACATTTCAGGTTTGACCCCAGCCCAGAAGCTCTACAATCACCCAACCCACATGTCTCTAAAGCAATGCTACTGTTTCATGATTTGGCAAGCACAGCGGCATTACTGGTTTACCTCGCTTTACGCCACGAGGCAGTAAAAAATCTAGAACATTCTGAATGGGTGCATAAACACTGATATTTGCTCAACGTTAACTGTTTGTGTTGATATTTGAAGCAGAAAAAGTCTATTTTTTTGTATCGAATGTGACTGGTAGAGCGCCCACTATTCATGTCAGGTCACATCTCTACTGTACAGACTCGTGCTCGTCTCCTCCGGCTACTCACGGGAGTTTTGACCCCGGTCGTTTCAGCTCATTCCCTGCCTTTCCAAAATTAGACCCGGAGCAGCGCAGTTGGCCTATTTACCGGGCCGGGCCTCTCATTTTCACTCATCCACCCTTCATCCCTCTCTTTTTGTTTACATTGCACATTCAAAGTATTCTGTCAGATTTGTTGGATGTGTATTGTGTATATTGCGCAAATCTGTGTGTGTGTGTGTGTGTGTGTGTGTGTCGTATTTTTTTCAGAGCTGTCAGATAAAACTGTGTGGGGATGACACTTATGTCAGTGTTGGTGGTTGTGGGGGGTGCGCAAGATGTCGCACGCATGTATCTGGCAGCCGTGCAACATTGCGAGCGTGACTGTGTGTGTGTGTGTGTGTGTGTGTGTGTGTGTGTGTCCATGTCCATAACTTTTATCACAGGGAATGCATACGTGTTTGATTTTTGTCCATGCTGTGTGTGTGTGCGCGTGCGTGCGAGGTGTCCGGTCCAGTGTGTACGCTGAAAGCTGACACAGCTGTTTCACAGTAACCGCACTGTTTCTCCACACTATCTACAGTTTCACTCCCTGGCTTTCATCCAATCATACTCCTGCCACTTACCTCTATCACCGCTTTTCTCCCCTTCTCTGATTTTTTTTTTTTTTCTCTCTTTCTGTCCATCCTCCCCACACTCTCTCTCTTTCCGGCCAGATATGTGTTGTCCTTTTTGGTCAATAGGGGTTCCTTTTTTGTTCTTAAACTGGATGGAAACTGTCGAACTTGAACCACTTCAGAGGTGTTCCGTAGTTATCGATCCACTAGTTGTTTTTATTGTCTTAATACACGATTCCTCCTGCATGTAAAGCACGCAAATGAGTTGCGGTATTACAGCTTCAGGATTAAATATCACCTATGTCAGATGCCTTGCTGTCAGGAGGCTTGCTTAAATGGGTAACACAAGCCATAGAAACACATGAGACCCAGTGAGCAAAATTAATTTTAAAACCTAGTGAGTAGGATATAATGATAGTTTGTTTCAGTGCTTTTCCCTGGATAGTTAAGTTCTTCTAAAGGGCTGTAGTGATGGAGAATTTCTTTAACGTCATTGCCCAGGAAGACCGCAGCCATTTTCTGTTTATCGATGTTTTTAAGAGCTGCAGGTGTGTGTGTGTGTGTGTGTGTGTGTGTGGTGGCAACACAAAAATGTAATAAACAATTCCATGAATTTCTAATGTCCTTCTCCGACCATTCATAATTCGAAGCAGCGTTAGAACCAAGTGGGTTGAACTGGCGGGCACCACAAAGAGCGTACATTGTGAGAGTGATTCTGTGGGAGTGACAATGATATGGAAGTCATCAACTCCCAGTTCGCTGATGAACTGTTACCCTGTGAAACATCACACTTGAGTCTGAAGAAGTCAACAAATCCATGGAATAATAATGTTGGCTAAAAAACCCCCCTCTCTCATCCAGCTGTGAATTTCTTTAGCAAACATTAGAAATGTTACAAAAGCAAGAATGAAATCCATTTGTTTCAGTCAGCTGGCAATAAGGAAAAAATTAGCAGGACGGCGACATGTTTTCATAGTTTCGGCTTTGTGCTCCAGCACATTGAAATAATACAACAGCTATGAGCTTTCAGTTTTATAATATAATCATTTTCAAAACAATGTTACAAAGTGCTTTCTGTAAAATGAAAACATGAAAAGAGCAATCATCATTTTAAAACATCACATCATAGAACAGTCAAACCATGAAAATAGTTAGTTAAAATATCAAATTTAAAACAACTAATAAAAAGAGTAGTGTGTTTTAGCATTTGTATAAAAGTGAGTCTAAAGCAGTGATTTTTAAAAGATGAAACTGATTCTGGTTGCTTAAGATACTGCCTGGACAGAAAAGGCTCAGCCCCTCTCTTTTTTTTAATAGTGTTTCATGTTGGGTGAACATTGTTCTCACGGTTATTTTTGGGCTTTACAGTCCAAAAAGAATTTCAATAGAAGTCTAAAAATGGTTTAAAAAGGTCAACATTTGACTGCTAGAGCCTCCACTAATGGTAAGCGTTGTGCAGAGAACGACGGCTGCGTTTGTCATCGTAGCAGTCCTGTCCAATGGAGAGCGGTTAGCCTGGCTGACTGGATAGTGGAGTCGGAGCTGGTCGAAGCCGACGCGCCTGCTGCGTTTCGGGATGCCCCCGCGTGGTCGTTCTCGCGGGGCGACGCCGAGGTCTTGCCGCCTGGTGCCCGGAGCAAGCCGACACAACACCGACTCTCTAATGCATCTTCATCCATTCGTGTTGCGGTGACGACGGTAACGAGCTCACATGCCCGCGGTATTGCGGTAATGCAGTTGTTGTCACAGCCCTGCTTGAAGCCCTTTAATTATGCATAGTTCTGAATTTTATGACAAAGCAGCAGTACAGTGATACTCAACACACGGCAAAAACAACCAATGAGTCTTTTTTTTTCTATTGTGGCCAAACAGTGGAATGTTTTTGACTGGTCAAGTTAGGTCGCCTGTCCTCAGTCCAACTGAACATGTTTTTCACTCGCTGAAAAACAGAATGGAGACAAAAAGTCCTGAAGCGAGCAGGGAGCGAAGATGCCTGGCAGAGAAATCACCTGGAAGGATTAATACATTTCTGAGGGGATGTATTACACAGACTACAAAAAAAACAACTTGACTAAATGGTCTTAACAAAAAAAGCAAGACATTAAGCAAGCATAAAAATGCTGTCATGTATGGTTTGTAAAAGTGTCTACTGTTTTTTTTTCTTTTTGTAATGCACCAGAAATTGCACAAAGATCCTTTGAAGGCAGCCCAGTGATACTCAGCTAGAGTAAAAGATAGAGGCTTTCAGTCCCCATCAGTCAGGCTGAGAGGCCCCTCAGCTGGCTGGAAGCCAGGGGCAGCAGGGAGGTGAGGTATTTTAATTCACCTTAGCCAGGAAAGGAAATTGTTTGCACCAGAGTGAAGCAAACAATGAAAATAACTTTAGTGACAACACGGATGCCATTGGACAGAGCTAATCTAACAAAGAATAAGCAAAAACAGTCCCGGATGTGTAATAAAACCTGTGGCATGAGAAGCCGCAAGAACACCTACTGATATGAAGTTTCAACAGAACAGAAACAAAGCTGCACAATGTGGAAGTTGTGTGTGCACAGGAAAAACTTGATTTAGTCTGAAATAACAGATGCTATGGGGCAGCAACATGACAGCAGTGTTTTCACACCAAGCACATGTGTAGTTAGTGCAAGGTGTTGCATGTATAAAATCCAGCATATAATCCTATTTTGCCAACTAAGATGCTGTGGACTACATTGTCATATAACCAACCTATAGGTTGTTTATATAAGTTACGTTAATACAATAACACAAATCCATTATAATGTCAGTCATTTTGCCATTAACGTAGATTCTGCTGTGGGGATTTAGATTGTAAGTCAGTTGTCTGATCCACACTCTGTAATGCACCAGTAATCTGGATGCCAACAGTCATGAGAGAGATTTGCAGGGTTGGTTTCAACCCCTTTCCTCACCTGTAGTTTAGCCCTATAGCATTAAGTCGCAGGGTAACTAACAAGGAGCAACGGATAAAGAAAAGGGTATTTTGAATGGGAAAGCTATCAGATGGGTCTGTTAATAAGACCAGTGTTACTAATAGTCACTGTGTGATGTGATTCCACTGGAGTACATATAGTGTTTAATACTATTTGTTAATGAAGCACACAGCTTTTGCTAATGCAGTCAGCCTTGTTAGCACCAAACCATCCTACAGCAAACCATGCTTGTGTACGAGGGGAAATCTTGATGGACAAACCTACCAACAGCAAGCATTCACCAGCAATAACTACATGAGTGGCTACAGCATGGAGGCCAATTAACATTGTGGAGGACGAGGATCCGCGTGTAGCATCCAATGACTGCACTTGAATTGCCATCGAGAGCCACCACCGTATTTTTTTCTAATCTCATAGCACAAGGGGATGTTTTTTTATGAGCCTTTGTTTTGCCCATGTGAGGTTGGACATAATTACCTTGTGTGATTTACTTTTTGAAATGAGGGATCCACGGAATGATCTTTAATCACTACTGAAGTCAAAATTTAGCCGGCCAACGCGCCCACTCACGCCTGTTGAGCTTGAGTTTGCTGTAATTGTTGTTAATTATGATTAACTACGGCCAGTCATGCAATTAATCGCAATTAAGTATTTTAATCGATTGATAGCACAATCACAATGTTCATTTCCGGTATCCTGATCCCTTCACATAACACAGAGAAAAGTAGCAAAGCCTCCCAAATGAAGACCTGGAGTCTGAGAATAGCAACTATGCTTCAAAAATACCAATTAACCAAATAGTTATTGGTTGTTTTAGTTCTATGTTGCACTTCCACATTTGATTCCACAGTTCAGAGACAGAGCATTTGAACCCACTTCTTTCCAAATTCAGTGTGAAGAAGAGCTACAGCTAATGTTAAAATATCTTGTAACCTGACATTGCAAGTACTGTATCTATATATGTGACCAAACAGCAGTGGAGCATAGATGAAAAGCATACAACCATCCCACCTAATCCCACCCAATCCCACCTTATTTCATATATAAGATGCAACGACGTGGGAGAAATCCACCAGCTGTGATGAAGTGCAACACTCTATAATACACACAATCGATAGGCTTAACGGTGAAGGGAGAAGCATATATATATATATATATATATATATATCACCATAATGAAGTGCTGACATAACAGCATATTGTACAATGGCTTTCCGACTAGAGGAAGAGAAATATGATATGATGATCAGGCCATTCAAGGTTTACATCGACTGTACTGTACGGAAGGTAATGAAAAGAGCAGAGACTTAATGATGCAAGGAGAGACTACTGTATTGTTCCATTATGTGGCATAAATGTGTCATCAGATCGGAAAAGTTTAGAGAATGTTATAACTGATGCGTTGGTGAATATGGCCAAAAGCTGCACACAAAATACCACTTTACTCTACTGTACTCTACTGTAGGAAAGAGGGGAAACTATTTTTCAATGGAAATGTTTGTCTTGTGAGCATTCTTTTTATCATCACGTGTACCAGTATGATGTTGATGACTTAACTTGAACTTCTTTAAAAAAAAAAAAAGAAAAAAAAAAGTGGTCCCACAGTCAGAAGCAAAGTCAACAGAATTAAAAAATAAACCCTCTCAAGACCCCCAAACCCCGCTCAGCCTCACATTTCTTTTCTATCCAGCCTCCCTGCTGGCAGCTTTGACTAGATCCAGCGTCAGTTACATAACCTTGTCATTCCATGAATACCATGTAACTTTTTTTTTCCTACACATTTTTCTTTGAATTGAGTTATTCTTTTATTTGAGGAGAGTCTTGGTATTAAATGTGTTGACGCACTAATGAATGGACTTGAAGGATCAGTTCTCTTTCAGTCCTCATGTGAATGTATAAAAATGACGGACTGTTATCTTTTTAGATTGTTAGCCTTGCTTTTCACTAAGAGATTAATCAAAGGGAGTGTCCTCGAGATCAACTCTGTTGGGGTGTTGTCCTCACCATGAATCATTCAAAATTTCATACTAATTAGAGGGAATCATTATGATAAACACTGCTTTGTCAAACAGTGGTGTTGCTTAGCACCCAGAGCTATATTTATCATGTATCATTTCATGTCCCAACCTGGTAACTTTTGGCTAGTGATGAAATATCTGAATCTTATGTCTTTTTTTGTTTGTTGTTTTTTTTCTGGCAGTCAAATCTTGTTTAATTTGTTTGTTTATATACCACTTAAGAGTTATTTATTTTATGTTTAAAGGGAAAAAGAGTAGACTAAAGAACATATCATGTTGAAGGCGACAAGTTATTACGTCAAAGTAGATAAGATTTTAATTATGTTTTAGAGGAAAATGAAAACTGTAGGCCTGAAAATATTTAAGACATTTCATTTGTTAATGTATTTAAAAAAATATATATATATTAGTTTGTATGTCTTTTTAAAAGGAAAATAAAGAAGTAGGACTAGTCTGAACAAGAGATTTCCTTTTAAACAGTTTTATTTGTTTAATGTTTTAATGAGCAGAAATACATGTGTGCTATCAGTCTCATTATGCTGACAAGTCCATATAGTAGCCCCATATTATGACAGTAATTCAAATCTTGCATCATATGCAGCTGTCTCCTTTTTATTGATTTTTTTTTTTCTTTCAATGCTCAAAAATATGTTCCCATGACCCCCACTTGCATTTGTCTATGTTAATGTGGTTGAAATCATTGCTGAAACTAACGCCAACGGATTTTCTGATTGCCACATAGTCTGCGTGTTAAAAAAAAAAAACACCCAAAAAAACAATAACAACAAAAAAGAAACTAATAGAGGAATCTTCATATCAGACAGCCAAATCTGATTCAACTGACAAAATTCTGAGCCGGATCCAGCCGGAGTGTTTTGTTTGTCTGCCTAAGAAAACGTACAGCTTCATTCCAAAGTTTGTGCGTGTGTGTGTGTATGTGTGTGCATGTATACACACAGTGGTTTTGTTTTCCGAGGATGTATGCTAGTTTACCCAGAGAGGAAAAAACCAGGCAACAAACAACAGCCACAACAAGTCTAAACAGAGGTACAGTAATGATTTGTACTCCCTCAGTTTCCTCCCTCATTTCTCTCTCCCTCCTCTCCACATGGTGTCGGTGGGTTGTGGTTTTTGCATTCTGCTGCTCTGTGTGTATGTAGAGATTTGGTGAAGATCTTATGCCTGGCTGGGAAATAAAGAGCGTTCATCTCCTCTCTCTCTCTCTCTTTTTTTTTTTTTGTTGTTTGTATAAAGACGCACGTACACACACATGCGATCACACACCCGACAGGAGTCCACGAATGAAGAAAACAGATCGGAATACGACTTAAACGTCTGCACACACGCACTTTCTCTTTGTCTGTCGCGCTACGCTCTCTCTCATCCCCACTTGTTTACAGTTGTGCTGGTCACTGCGGAGTTGAGACTGTCACTCAGAATCAGATCCCGCTTTCATATGTGGTGATTCAAACTGCCTGTTTTGAGAAACGGCTCACATGTTTGACAGATGTGGACTCGCGATGGCTTTGCCAGAGACTTGATTCACAAATCCTATTTTGACAGTTGCTTGTACTTGTCTTTATGTATTTCTGTTCTAATAGCGGAAAATTTGGAGGTTTTGGCTGGTGAGGTTATTGTGTAACTTAAAAAGGGTTTGTCATTATCTCTAATGCCATCTTCTTTCTCTGTAGTTGCTTTTTGTTTTTTCCCCCTCTCTCCACTTCCTTGTTTTTAGGTAGCAGAAAATGTCAAGGAAAATAATCCACAAAGGCAGCAGCAGACATTTCAACTTGAACGACATCTCCTAAAAAGAAAGTAGAGGGCGAATTGTATAATAATGACAGTTTGGAGCAGGAAAAAGCCACTTTTAACTCGAGTAATTTCCGTTTCTAATTTCCAATATAAAGTTTCCGACATTTGGAAATAAATAATCTTTTGATTTTATTAAAAACTTTATCCATGTTCATGTCAGCCCTTCTTTCAGTACTCTTACCAACTCTTTTTCATTACTATTTTTTTTAAACTATCATTTTAAATTAAACATTCAGGACAGGGTTGATTTATATTATAAACACAACTAAATACTGTTTCTACAGCAGCAACAGTAATGTTTACAACAGTAAAATCACTATATAAACGTCATAATATCTCACTGGAAACACACACAAAAAAAAACAATAAAATGAATAATCCTGACATCCGAATACTGAATGAAGTTTAAAAAGAATGATAAAGACAGATATCAGTCAATGTCAGTCATTCCTCCTGTCCTCTGTCCTCTGTCCTCCTCCCCCTGCTGCTGCTTTGGGGAGGAGGGGCTGCCGTCTCAGCCACTTTACAAGAATTTGCCACTTTTTAAGATTTACGGGAAACTCCGATAAACAGACTACGTTCAGACAGCTTTCGTTACTGTGGAGGAAACAGTTGAACATCTCACTTTTCTACATGTTTGCTTGTTGATCAGGTGGTTGGATAAATTACTTATTGGCTTTTTACTCCCACAGGTTTTATTGCACTTAGAGTTAAAGTAGTTGTTGTCAACTTCACTTGGTTCCCCTTTCTGCTGTTCTGTTTGCGCTCTCTCTCTCTCGGTGTGTGTGTGTGTCTGTGTGTCTGTGTGTGTGTCCGTGTGTCCCGCCATTGGTGGAAGCAACGGAGTGACTCAGGAGCAGCGGCTAATGGTGCGTTTCATTTGTTCTCGGAAGTCGGAATTTCCATGTTCCCGGCCGGAATTTTTGAACTGGAATGCTCCCTGATGTCTGTTCTCCGAGATCGGAAGAACCTCACCAGCCCTGACGTCAAAATCCAAGATGACACCACCGTAACAGGACGGTCCAACTTCTATCTGTAGACATGTTGCTACGGTGATTATGAACGCAAAATATAGCGAAATGCGTTTTTATCAGCTGGGTATTGACATCACTGGCTAACCTGGCTAGAACTGGTTTACTGACTTCATGAACTGGAACGATTCAAATTTGGGCGTGACATTATTCCTGGCTCCAAATTCTGAGGTAAATGGAAGGCAGCTTACGTTTTTTGTGTAAGTGTACAGTTGCTTTCACTAGTGACCATAAATGTCAGTGGTAGAGAATTCTCAACATAGTTTTGAGAAGCTTGATAAAAAATCTGACTACCTTAACTTTCATGTATGGATCCTCCATGCAAAATGTTAGAAGCCATCGGCCACTATTGGAGCCAAGTTCCACCATTTCCAATAGTTCGTGAGACATCCTATCCACACCGAATAATCCACCAATATCAAACCGGTGAATCAATCGACCACTAGAAGAAAGTTGTGTTTGCAAAAAGTGAACTTCATTTTCAATCAAAACAACATCAGCTGAACATCAGAAGAAGTTCTAGTTACCAGTAATGCTTGAGACTGCTCACACACAGGACAGCATGATTTTGACACTCTTATTTCTTTTGGCACTCTTCAAATAAAATAAGGGATATAGAGAAGTAGAGTAAGAATAGGAGCGATTTAAAGGACATGATCATGATGTTTTTAGACTTGTTGGCAAAGCACGCTGGTGTTAACTGATATAAAATTATAGGATTTCACACTTTTTCACATTTAAAAAAACAAAGTTGATGTGTGAAAATGTAAGTAGAACATGATGATTTGAACAGATTATCTTTGGATCAAGTTAGCGGTTAAATCCTTGAAAGGCATGGCTGTCACAGTACAAATCCAAATTTACAGTGCGTTAAGTGTGAGGTTTCTTATTTCTCTGGTTGAGGGATGACAGGATTACTCAAGGATGTGCTTTTCTAATCTGGCAAAACAATCCCTTTTCATGTTTCCTTTCCTTTCCTTTCTTCTTTTTTATCACGTCGCCCATTCATCCCTCTCGCACAAAATACGACGCGACGCTCGAGTGATTGAAAAACCTGCGTCTCGAAATTCATGCAACCCTAAAGGAAACCAAATCCTGTTTCTTCCTGCTCTGTTTTGCAGATTCTCTCTTTTTCTATATAGTGGAAAAAGTATCATTTCCCTCCCTTTTTTTTTCAAACTGAGAACACAAACAACCAAAAACCCCGCTTGTTTGCTGGCCAAGAGGCAAGGATGCCGACAAGGACAAAGTCGCAGTTATCAAACCAAGCCGAGGTTGGAGTCGTGTTGCTGAGCGGCTTTCTCTGCAGGGGCCTCTAACACATACATGCACTTGTAAACACACATGCACGCACACGCAGCGATGTCCCGCTGTTTGCAATCTGCAGGAACTTCTCTAATCTAAGTAGTGTATCAGCATAAACAAGCATCTCACAAGCCTCTTTTTTTTTTTTTCTTTCACAAACTCACAGATACACACACACTCACACACACACACACACACACACACACTTTCAAGCCTGTCAACCTTCCTTTTAGTATTACGTTGTGATTTGAAAATACCAGTCATAGAGTTACAGTGGCTTATATGCTGCCTTCAAGGTCTGTTTTCTGGAGTAGGATTTATGAGATGAGACATTTGATGATTGGAAAAGCAAATATTTCAAATTGTAAAATAATAGTTTATACCTTTCCTCATGCAATAGCTGGCACATTAGCCAAATAACTGATAATATTACTCAGCTTAAACAGTTGTCCTGTCTTATTTCTTACTGTGATACATAGGCAGATGTTTCTTTCATGTCATACTAAATTAAACTAAAATCTGCCTTCTGAGCTCAGCCCAATGAGCTTACAATGAAAACTTGTGTGAACCAGCTTTAGTGACAGTTGGCTCTTATTTTGTAGAGTCCATTCTTGTGCTGGTGGTCTTCAGAGCCACAGCCACTTTGGTGCCAGAGTAACAGATATATGTTAGTTTCCTGCTCACTTGGGACTACATGTCACCAGTACGCATTGTGCAAGAGGTTCCCCAGTCCAGTCAGCCTGAGCTCTTTTCTTCAGGCATTTGTGCTCGTCTGTCACATGCGAAAACAACACGCACACCACAACATCGTTCGTTAATGGAGATGCTCGTCCTCTAACTCGATAGCTGACGGCCACTTTTAACACTCGACATAAGCCACAACATAAATCATTTTACTGCTGCTGCGTTATTACTTCACTGGCCATAAATGAACACAGCCAAAGTCTACTCAGTAGTTAAGTAATCTATTTTTACCAGTCACCATTGTTTCTTTGACTAGACCATTTAACTAAGTTCCAAGCTTCCCCCAGAGCAGCCTGAGCCTCTGGCCTCTTTCTTTGCTGCCACTCCTCAGCAGTGACAACTGACATGTTGTGATTTCCACAATATTCTCTGTGCATCTTTTTTTTTTTTTTTTGCAGTTCAAGCTGAGGTTGAACTTCTGTAGCATCAAGGCTGAACTCTAAAGGCTCCTGTGAGGGAAGAGGAAACTGATCTTATATCAGTCAAACTGTGCCTATAGTTCTTCTATACCTTCCATTATTGACGTCAGCAACCTTGGCGAGTAATGTGGACACTATACATCCCCGCTCCTATGACTAATACATGGACATAGGCTTGAAAATGAAATGAGTGTCCTTTCTTTCTCTTTCTCTTTTCCCTTTCTACCCCTTTCTCCTGAATTTTCAACAAACTCCAAAAAAATGTCATTAAGGACATTTAGTTTTGCGCCACATGTATAGTACATTACATTAACATCGGTACGCCGTGTTTATTTCTTCAACTTTTTTTGTCGGCCCGCGCCCCATCAGTTCTTGGAACACAGGGGCGAACATGTTGTGCACGGCATCAGTGTTTATGTTCTCGTTCAAGTTAAGTTATGTTTTTATGTACAGGATGTGCTGGAGCCGCTAACTAGAAAAGAGGAAGGGAGAGAGAGAGAGAGAGGGAGAGAGATGGAGCGAGAGATGAGTCATTTTCTCTGTTAGACACTGTTGTTTTCCACTAAGCCCTGTTATTTTCTCTCATAAATGGATGCCAGGTAGTGGGTGGAAAAGAGTCTCTTTTTTGTTTTCACATTTGGTGTAATTTTATAATGGGGGCAGACTGTGGTTAAAACTTGAAACATTTGCATGGACTTGTCCCTGTTTAACCCTCCTCTCTCCCTCCTTCCATATAGACCCAAAAAATGTATTGTGAAACGACTTGGCACCAGATTTAAAATATTTGGTTTGCGGAAATGCTCATAGTTTTACAAGACAAATTCCCTGTCTGTCCCGTTATGACTTATGTTTTATTTTTCTTCTTGAACTCTTGTACAATGTGGAAAAATGCAAACACTGCGCAGGTTCCACGTCCCATAAAGAGGCATCGGAGATTTTTCAAAGGCTCTACCAAATCTAGTTAATTCAACCTCTGCTTCTGTTGAGGTTGGGCGGAGCTGGGTGGGGAGTTACCTGTGGCTGAGCTTTGTTTCTCTTTGCCAGCGTGTCACAGGTTTGATGCTAAATCTCAAGTCAAACAACAGAAGGTTGCGGTGGACTTCACAGCATTTAAAGCATTAGCCAAAGCACTACAGAACCTTTTTATCCATTTGGTGTCGGCTATGACAAACCATGTGTTTATTTATATTTATTTAAAGTTGTGCGCAAATGCAGGTCACTTTAACCTCAACATAACTGGTTGTATTCTAGCTGGAGAGATTTGCTGCATGTCATACCCATCTCTCTCTCTCTCTCTCTCTCCTTTTTTTCTAACCCTAACCCTTCATTATTAACTAGGCCTGTCACAATAATAACATCAACTTATATAATAACGTAATTATCAGCATCATCATGTCTATATATTGACTTACATGGAATTTAAAGGTAGTAAACTGAAACGTAGTGCCCACTCTCCAATCCCACCCCCCGCCCCCCTTGCATTTTTATGCTATTATATTATCATTATGTCAGTGGTATAAAATGACGATAATATCGTTTATCGCGATTCTTTTTGAGACTATATATCGTCCAATAAAAGTAGCTATCGTGACACATACATGCTTATTTCATAACTGTCAAAGCCATAAAACCTCTTCACAATTTATGAGAATTATTAGAGAATGAATGCCCATCAATCTGAAGATAAGACTAAGTATGCTGCTTGATAGAGTGACATGTCTCCTGAGGATGCTGTCAAAAATATAATTCACAGTCTTCAGTTAAAACCGAGCTCTGCAGCAGTAACACCAGAAAAGTTCCTGATCTCTAGAAAACAGTGAATAATTCATTTTACAGGAACCTCTGCTGGGTCCACGCTTGATCGTTAAATTTTTTGGTTTGTTTTGATTAGTGCTCTATGATACGGAATAGGAAAGAATGGTATTAGATTAGAGGCAGAACGTATTGAACTGAATCAAAAGAAAGATGGAATGGAACTGAATTGGATAATAGGGGCTTGAATGGAAGCTTATGTCTGTGTTTGGGTCCGCAGGAGCTCTTTCAAGAGGCCATTTGCACTCCGTTAAGCCGCCTGTGAGAGTTTTTTTTCTTTTTTTAATATCTCACTAGCTTATCTCTTGACCGGCCGCTGCACTGTAACCACTTCTCTGCTGCCCTGACTCATAGAAGATTACGTACCGGCGGTTCACAGTGGGAGCTATTGTGAAACATGACATTCATCCTTTTATCTATAGTAATACATTTCTGATTGCGGAGTTACAACCATCAATTATTCAGGATTACCCGAGCAAACAGTCATAAGGTTTCAAACAAATAAACATGAGCAGGCTCTGTGTCATCGTCACTTGTGACTACAACCTGTTTAAGAACTCCAATGAATTTTCCCGCCAGCCTGTTTCGGGAGCATGAATCCTCTAAACGATCAACGCGCCATCTGAACACACATCTAATCTTCTACCGAGCAGATAATGTGGCTCGGCAGATATTACCCATCAGCTCCTTCTGTGTTCATTAACGAAACACCCACATACTCCAGCAGCTTATATTGTATTATCCTGTTTAATATTTCTGCTCTCACCTGTTCGTGGAGAATATGGAGGTCTGATTAAAAGGTTTTTTTTTATTTTAATAGATGGAAACCAGCTGGCTTCTCATCTCATCTTAATTCAGTTTCTCGCAATTGAAATTGCTTTATTGTTTTGGTATGCTATTTTTCAATTTATTTCAATTTACCTTGACCTCTTGTTAAGCTCATGCTGCATTTTCTGTGCCCTCTCACTTCTGACTCACTAAATAAATTAATAACTAACTAAATAAAAACGTTGTAACTTAACAAACATGGCAATTTTCAGACTCCAGAGAACAGAACAGAAACACTACTGGTTTTGGATAAGCCAAAAAAATATGACACCCTTAATTAAAAAATGCATGTTTTGACTTGAACTGATAGCAAACACTTTAAGTATTACTTTTTAGTGCAGAATTGCATCCATACTGTATATAGCCTAGCTGTAAATGTAGTGAAAGAATATGAGCACAGCAGGTATTTGAATTGATTGTAACAAGTCATTCATTCCATCAGATTCAGATTGACACTGTTTTACTTAAGTAAACAGGCTAAAAGGTTTGTGGTTGATAGTAAGGGTGCTCCCTTTTATCAATTCATATTCATTAGATAAAGTATTAGATAGATATCAAGTGCATATCTCTCTGAATTACATAACATTACAAATGCTGTGTCCTACATCCCACAGTCCACTGTCATTCATCATACATGTCACACCCAGCCTCTGTTGTCCATGCCCTACATTCTGCATTAAGCCTACATATAGCCTTGAGTATATGTAACTGTACATGTGATGTTTACAGCCACCTTCTTCTGTCCTGTGACGTCAGTTATTTGGAGCCTATATTTTTCAAAGGGGCTTATAAATCCACCGTGCCTACAGTGTCAGCCAGTACATGAGAATTTAGTCAGCAAACTGGAAACAAATACATGACCCCCCCCCCCCCCCCCCATACACACACACAAAAGAAAAACTCTGGTCCGATGCTGCAAGTTTAAACCTAAATTTATGAGCAGCAGCAGCTGGATTTTTAACACCCCCTATTATCTTGAAAAAGTCGGGCTCTTCTCCTTCAGTAAGAGGCCCTTCTGCTCTGCTGAGTGCCAGGCTCTTCTCCTTCAGAGCTCCTCTCCTTTTAACAGCTTGCCAAGCCACATCAGGGAATGTGAAAGAGTCTGTTTTTCAAGCGCGGGACTCAAGATCCATCACTTCAGTTTATTATATCCGAACCCCCTTCTCTGACCCTGACCCTTGTCCGCTATCGCTATCACCTGCTTTTTTTTTTTTTTTTACAAGGCGGTGCTCTTATATCTATTAGGTTTGTGTCTGGCCTGTGTTCTCTGTTTGTTTATTTTCTAGTTAAACTGAATGTTTGTTTAACTGTTGTAAAGAGCTCTGAGAGCATGCCGTTAAATATACTTCAGATTCCACTGAAGTTTAAATGTGAACTGTGTGTGTGCGTGGTTCTGTTTGGTCGGATGAAGTGTATTGATTTACACCTGCATACTTGGCAGTCTAGACAAGCTGGGAGGAGTCCGCTCCCCCCCCCTCAAACACACAATACAGCCTGTGGAAGATAAACTGATACTTGGCTTAATGTAGCCATTATAACTATTATTACCTGCTCAACAAAGGTGCTGGCAGCTGTACACAGAAGCACCGCCGTGCCCAGTGTGTCAATGACAGGAAAGTGGAATCAGCAGCAGGGGAAAATAATGGAGGCATATGTTAGTTAGGCATGTACACGTGTGTTTTTCAACGTGCCTTTTCATCGAGTTATGTGTGTGTTTTTTCGGGAGGTCTGTTGTTATGTTGTGTCATAACACAAAGTAGGGGGGTAACAAGACACACTGTTCACTGTTCAGTATGCGCCTCGGTTTTGGGGGTCACGGTCCAGTACAATTTTTGGTACAGCAGAATTTAAAGAAAAAAAAAAGAGAGGCAGAAAATAACATTTTTGGTCTGTCATTTTGAAAAATGTAAACATCCAACAATGGCTCATTGGCTGTAAGTTAAACAGTGGAGTTGTTGCTGCAATGGAAACTTTTACTGAAACAGTTTAGTTGTGCCACAGCCACACTAAAAGCACTAACACTGTGGCTGTATATAAAGTAGTTGAAAGTAGCTCCACCTTCAGTAGCTACAACAGTAACATACTGCTTATACATTGATGCTTCAGTATTAATAATCTACTTATGTCATATATATATTAATAATACATCAGTGAGCAAACCACTACTTTTACTTCTATACTTTTAACTACATTTTTCTCTCTCAGATCTGGTTCTAAAAACAGGAATCACTTTTTTATTTTTTATTGTTCCGAACAGCTTTACTCAAAGGTGGACTGATGAACTGGCTGTCACAGACGGGGGAGGGACGCAGGGGGACATTACATCCAATGTTTGACTTTTGTGTTCATTTTAAAGATTTTTCTATTTATTGTTTTATACTACTTTGCATAGCTTTGTAAGTTTTTCTCCATCAGGAAAACATACACATTTTAGAAATAGTGGTGCATTCTGTTGGTGTTTGTCATTCTGACGGCAGCGACACTAACCACGGTAACCAGGGTAACCAGGCTACCTTGGCTAAGCTACAGCGATCTGGGTAAAACGTTCACTATAGGATTATTGTTGTTTTGCATGTCGGAGTTGGTGGACTAATAAGCTAGTTTGACAGTAGTTGTTTGGTTTATGGAGCGTATCCTTCCTACTACTAAGTGCAGTGAACCATAACATCGATACTTCAAATACACATACCATTACACCCCTAGCACAGAGTTATAGAATGAGGTTTTGGCACGGCGGTGGTATGAATTACCCTCATTGTTTATGTGTGAGTATGTTTACCATTGAACTCTTTGTCCTCAACCCACCACTCACCACCCACCACCCACTCCCAATAACACATGGAAATAATACACAAAGGAAATCACCTCTATGCCTCTTCTAGAGAGGATGAAGGCATCTACAGACTAATGTTGCATACCGGGGTGGGCTTATCCTGTCCTTTTTGCTGTTAGCGGTTCCTACACAAATGCCCCCACCACCACCACTACCACCACCACCACAGACACAAACACACACAAAAGCACAGCGCACTAAGCTTTCAAAGTCCAACTCAAAAGCGGGACATTAAAGAATCTTTCTATTAAGTCTTAATACGAAATGTAATCTTAAAACTTTGGAGGGGGGGGGGGGGGTGATCAGGTGATTCTAATATTCAATTCAATTGCAGCAAACCAAGTCACAGCATCAATCTATTTTAATCAGACAGCAAGACGAGTTGTGGTCATCAATTACGTACAATCAGGTAGAAGAAGGCCGCATGAACATGATCAGTTTTGTGCCAGGAAAAAAATAAATGAACACGCTCTAGAATAACAGTGGTCATAAGAATGTGCTACCTTTGGACAAAAAGCTTTCTCATTACAGTCAATTAATGTAACTGGCACCTGCTCTAGCATCAACTGACAATGTGTGCTGTAATTCAATGAAATATCTGACTCACATCCACGTACATCTTTTCTTTTTTTTTCTTAAGTATTAAATGGAAACTTATAGCAAGAAATGGCCTTAGCAAGATGTCTATTTTATCTAACATGCTGTAGGCCTTCTTCTCAGCAGAGCAACAGGCTGCATTAACTTTTATAGCATTTTAAGATATGCCACACAGAGCTTAGCTAATGGAGCAATTGTCCAATAACCATTTGATATTAGTCAAAGGCGACTGTTTTTCTGATGAGTTTGTTTTGGATGCTAAAAAAGCAGGTTGTTGTGCCAGTTTAAGTGAGAGAAGGTTCCCTCTGAGTGCTGTCTGGCCACATTAAGCACTTTACATTTCAATGAGCTAATATGTTAGTTTTGGCCTGTTGCCTTTTTTTTTTTTTTTCTTTTTAACTTGGACATGGAGATTTTGGCAGAGGGCAGAAAAAAGGGCTTCACTTTCTTGACCGCAAAGAGGTGATGAAATCACAGGGACTCTGCTGCCATGGGGTTTCATTTCACAACAGCGTTATGTACGTCTGTGTAGGGAAAATGTTACTATAATATTTTAAAAAGAAAGAAAAAAAAACTAGTGATGATTTCATCCACTAAAACATGAGCACATTGAAGGAAAAGCGTGTGAAAAAAGTCAATAAATGAAATAACCATTTATATTGACGCATTTTAGGTGTCAGCTTTCCTTTTAATTCAACTTTAAATCTTTCACGCTGTCTCATTTTCTCTGTCAAAAGCCACTTTAATGTATAATGTATAGCACATTAGATTAACTTCAGAAGCAACACACTGATGTCTACTGATTTTGCTGTTGAGTATTTAACCCTTTCATTAACTGAATCTGTAGCCTTTGCTGGTGTAAAACTCTACAGTAACCTTATTATACAATATTTATAAATGTTTCTATAATTGACAAGAAATGTTTGACTATTATCTTAGTATATTACTGTATCTGGCATTAATTCATACAGTTATATGATGTGATGTTTTCCTGAGCAAGCTGTCTAAATATTGTCATTATATAGAAAAAATCTTCTAATATTCAGATAAAAGCCATGTCAGATGAGATGTTTGAGAGTGGAAAAACCTCACATTACTAACATAATACTGATTGAATTGAATCCAAACAAAGTAAATGAGGTACTTGTCGGATCGGTCGGAATTTTTCCATTGCGATAAGTGCTACATACATACAGAGGCTCAGCTTTCAACCACGCCATACTCCATACACCCCCTTTTATCTTCAGTATGTCTTAATTTAAAATGGCTAATCTCAGCTACTTCCTTAGGCTATTTGAGGCTTAGGAAATTCCCAATACCTAAAGCTCACTGGCCCTACAGCATTCCAATGTCATGTGGCTTGCACCCTTTAGCTTATAAGGCCAATTTTCTGAAACATTAAGGAGTCACCAGACCTGTCATCCACTTTTATTATTTAGGTCATATGGCTCCAAAGGTGGCTCCAAAGGGAATGTGTGATACTAACTTCACCTCTTGCTGACGTGTTATCGGTATCTTTATTGCTATTAGTTTATGGCTCATTAGCAGGTAAAGTGAACGTGTAAACAGGTGACTATAGGTTAACACATAAGTCTTTTTTTTTGTATTTGTTTTTTCTGTATTCAAAATGATTCAAAAAGCTTGTAATTGATGCAACATCAAAACATCCGCAAGCTTTTAAGCATGTGAATCAAACCATTGTGTTATCTACTGCATTGTTTTTTTTTCTAATTCCACACGCTTGGAAAAATTAATTGAATTGTGGGTTGTCAACAGTGTCATTGAACTTGTGTAACCTTTTTATCACACTCCCTCGATGACATCACACAGAGCCGTGGTACATTGGATGAGATTATGGCTATTGTGCAGTAGGAGGTATAGGAATGTTGTCAGGTTTCACGCTGAGTTCAGGGAATCCTTTCTTTCTTTTTTTGTTTTTTTTTGTTTTGTTTTTCATTACTTCCTTATTTCTACCTTCTTTCACTTCCTTCTATTCCTTCCTTCCTTTCTTTACTCGTGCCTCTCTCTGTCCATCTTCCCAGCCTGATATCTGACTTTAATCTGCTGTTTTTCCCCCAATTTTGAGCCTCATGCACATCCCTCCTTCGTGTCCTCATTTGCTCTTTACTGTCTCTGCCTCTGACTGCCTCCCTCCATTTTTTTTCTTTTATATCTCTTTTATTAAATTTTCATCTTCATCCTTCTCTTCCGCTTAACCTCCTACATCGTCCGTCACCACTTCCACCCCCCCCCCCACCCTCTCTTTCTTCTCATTCTCTCCCTTTAAAAAAACAAAAAAAACTCTTTCCTCATGTTAGCGACAGCTTGTGCTATATTTGTGGAGTTTGCCCTCATCCTGCTGACCCCAATTATCAGGTTAACCATTTACCTTCAGGTTTCACCTCCATGGCCCTTTGCCCCTTTCACCCCCTCCACCCCCCCGACCCACCCCACACTATCCATGTCAGCAGTGACATAGCTACAGGCGACATGAGCTTTCGCCACACAGAACATGGAAGCTTCTGGTGAGAGTGGGGGAGAGAGAGCGGAAGGGAAATAAAAGGAAATTATTTGTATTGTGGGAGTAGCAGGGAGGAAATAGTCAAGGTGTAAAGGAAGAAGGCAAAGCGTGGGAGCGCAGGGAGTATCAGTAAATACAGGGATCATCGGAAACAGCTCGAGACTTAAACCCAGAGGAGAGAGAAAAGGTAGAGGAAGAGCGTGAAGTGGGATTTATACCTTTGGACCCAACACTATTTTTACTGGAGGAGTGTTGACTGTACACTACTGTACTGGGAGGAAAAAATGGAAGGAGCTCTCATAGTACTATAAGGTCAGTGCCGGGTTAAGCCATGTGTCACATTGTTGTTTTTATAGGAGATATTAATTATTTGTCTTAGTTTTTTCAAGCCTGTTTACTCTGTTGAGAGTTGACCCTAAAGGTTTCATCTCAATCAGCAGCAGTGTGTTTTTTTTCTTTTTTTTGCTTTAGGCCATTACATTTAATTATTTAATAATGTTACAAATACATATTTAATTTCAGGAAGGAAACCAGCAAAAATATACAGAATATGCAAAAAAAAAAAAAAAGATACTGATATGGTGGTGTTGTTGATTTGTATGTGTGTTTTTTTAATAGTGGAGTAATAAACCTGTGCTTCACGAGTCATGTGTGACTCATGATGGGATGTGCCAGCAAAGGAATTTTGAGCACTTTAATAGGACCGTCGTCTGTTATGATTGCAATTAAATCGGCATGCCGGTGTCGGGGAAGCAGACATCATTAAGCAAAAGCAAACAGGAGCACAACTGAAACAAACAACTTATTTACTTCAGTTTTTCACCTCATGTTGGAAGTATCAATCACAACTACATATTTACTGTGACACTTTCCATTTCATGTTATTTAAAGTGTTGACTTTAAGCTGCTAACTTTGAGTGATGGTGCAATATTTAGTAGTTTTTAAGGATGTTTTTTTATGGAGTCGATGATAAATTAATAGCATTCTTTAGTTGTACACTTTTTACCTAATATGTACCGATCTAAGAAGATGCATAGTGGCATACAAAAAGGTTTCAAGAAGGTAACATTATCTCTGTAAACAGTATTCATACTCTTCATAGCCATGACAGAGCCGAGAGGGGTTTCAGCAGGAAAAAAGCAATCGGATCCAGCCAATGAGGTCCGTGGCCTACATCATATTGGCTGCGTTGGCCAGGACTAGGGCGTCACTCAGTCTGCAGGTCCAAGACATGGTGGGTAGGAGACTGACCTTTTTTTTTTTTTTTTTTTTTTTTTCTGAAATCATTACTGGTTTTGGACTTTGCCATTCTGTAAACAGCAATGGAAACACAAGCAATAAATAATGTTCCAGCTAAAAGGTCAACATCGATAACTGTTATTTTAAATAATAAAAGAATCAAATGCTTCCTCGGAAGGTAGCGTTTAAAAAAAATCAAGCTAATGGTAGCTTGTAGCAGAAAATGATGATAAATTGCCAGACCCTAAGAAAAGCAATGCAAAACAATACTTGGAAATGAATCCTTTTTGGCTGTATGAATACAAGCCAATGTATGGAGTAGAACCTGAGCTGTAGTAACACAGAATGTGAACGATGAAAGTGATTGAACATTGTTTTGTTTTATTGTGGCGTGTTTGGCAGTGTTACATTATGCGGCTGTTGCCTAATGTTTCATCAGGCCTACATCAAATGGTAATAGAAAGCATTTTTCTTCGCAGTTTTTAGTGCGTTTATCCGTAAATGACTGCAAGATTATAGCTGTGAAAATAGAAAAGCTTCTTTTCTATTTTTCCTCCTCCTGATTATCCCCGGAGCGCAATTAGAGTAATAAGAGTGTCGTTATAGGAATTTCATTACTCTAGGTGGTTTGGTATTCAGTTGTCGCTCCATGAAAAGACGAATACACACATCCAGCTGCTTTCGCCGGGCCCGCTCGTTGCAGGCTGCTGTTGTAACACACACTCACACACACACACACACGCGCACACTTGGACCACACAGAAACTCTCTGTCCTGACAGCTTCACTGGATGAATGCTCAGACAGCTTCTCCTCTCGCCCCGAATATACCGCCACGACCCTCGCCTTTTCCTTTCGGGGGTTGTTTATAAGCCGGAGCAAGAAACAGAAGAAACGAAGGCTTGTACAAATCCTCGGGAGAAAAATAACTAATAGTTTATCTTAATGTAATTAAAATAATCTCGGGAGTTTGAATCATGAGTCAGTTTTGAGTGCGCACTTGAGCGACGTTTTTACGTGATGGAAATGTTTCTCAGATGAAGTTAGTGGGTGGGCTTTTTCTTTTTTTTCTTCTTCGTTTTGTTAGGTAGGAGAAGGTCATATTTGATGTCGTTTTGTTATGTAATTAACTGGAAACAGCTGGAAAATTAACTAATTGAATGTGGAGTTTTTGTTTTTTTCGAGGCTCGTGAAATCATACATGAAAATGACCGCCGCGCTCCATGCGTGTAGCCGTCTGCTGTCCACCAGATCACATTTGACGTCATCAGAAATCTGGCCTGCATTTATCTGTTTGTTTTATGTGGCTTCACCTCTCAGGGAGGGTGGAGAGACAGACATTCTTTCTATGGTAGAATCTGAGAGACATAATGGTCTTATACAGGACAATCAGGCAATTTTTAAGTGGTGTATCATCATTTAAGAGTCAGTCGACAGCAGGATGACGGCTCCTCTCTGTGTGGTTTAAAAGTAAAACGGTGAACATTCAGCGTATTATTTTGGGGTGTGTGGCAAGCTGGCATTGTGACATAAGGGGTTACATATCAAAATTACCCTTAGATAATAAAAACAGTCGGACTTCCACTTGTAAACAGAAGATGGCATTTTTATTGCATGTGTTTATTCCAGTCTTCAATTCAACGGTAAATACAGAAAGCAGAAAACCTAGCTTCAGACTCCAGGCTCTCATCATTATCAGCCTGTTCGCATCCGGATCGCTTCTTCCTCGACCCGCTTCGACCTCGCGCGACATGACGTCCACTCAATCAGCTGGTGTCCTGTTGACCTTGCACACATATTCTAGGTCAGCAATCAACGACAATGTATTGATTGACTGTGTGTGTGTGTGAAAACAGAGAGAATTGTTGCTGTTTCACTGAAGCAAAAAAAAAAAAAAGCTCCTCAGGCTGTTACATAAAGCATAATTAAAGAGAGTGTTAACATAAGGGAAGTATGAACTCCACTACATAGAATGTAAACAGTTGATCTCTGTACTATACTACTAGATGTGTGATTGGATTTGTGCCAGGAACACATCCCTCTACGTTCCTTTTTTAATACTACAAAGACACAACAAAACGTCCTAGAAATATGTCGTCCATCTTCCAGTGTCTATACTTTGTACTCTGCTTATTACAGCTTCAGTTCTCCGTATAAGCCGTCACAATTAAGATGCCGGGAACAGAGCACGTGACACCCTCCAGAGGGGGGAAAGAGAGGGAGAGAGAGAGAGAGAGAGACTTTCTACCGTACAAATCTATCACCGAGGAGCAGCTGTAAACTATGAAGACAGTTTCCTGACAATCACACACACACACACACACACACACACACACACACACACACACACACACACACACACACACACACTTGCAAAAACGATGGTACGCTGTGTGCAAAAAGCTGACACTCTTGCCTGAGGGTGGCACTTGAGGGAAGCTCATGTAATGTGTAATGGAAAGTTTATTCTCTTTCGCGCTTTCTTTCCTCTTTTAATATTTTCTTCAATCTTGTTCCTTTCCACTTAGATTCCTTGTGCTTTTTTTCTTTTCTTCACCTGCCTTTTTTTTCTTTCTCTCTTTCTCTCCCCAGTCTGCCTTCTTTTCTTTCCTCCTTCACTCTTTTTTTTTTAAAATCCTTCTCCCCGTTTTTTTTTCTCTCTCTCTCTCTCTCTCTCTCTCTCTCCTCTCTCTCTCTCTCTCTCTCTCTCTCTCTCTCTCTCTCTCTCTCTCTCTCTCTCTCTCTCTCTCTCTCTCTCCCTCTCTCCCTCTCTCCCTCTCCTTTCATTCCTTCCTTCCCGCCTTAATTTTTTTTTCATTACTTCATTCCTTTCTTTACAAGCTACTCTCTGTCTCTCCCTCTCGCTCCTCCCTCCCCGTCTCCCTGTCAGTCTGCCAACAGCCCGACGGCCTGTTCGTTTTCATCCTCTGCCTAGAAAACAAGGTCTAAAGTTCAAAGCTGCTGTTGTGGATTGGCGGCAGGGAGAGGGAGGTGGGGGGGGGCACAGAAGGAGGGGCCAGGCCCGGGTCAAAACACATTTGAATATCGTCTCGAATAGATGGAATTTCAATCTAATCAGACGCCACGCTTCAATTGCGGTTCATGTAATCACTTGTGAATAACATAAAAAAAAAAAAAGAAAAAATTTAGGGCTGATTACCTCACGACAGAAAGGATTAAAGTGACTTGCGGTTTTGGTTTCAGTGACTAAACACAGAGAATTTACACCTTAAGAACAAAGTTACACACTTATATCATTAGCGTAATTTTTCGACGATGCCAAGAAGCGAATTGGTCTAACCTCAGCATTCCTCTTCATAATCAGTCCAGGGAATACCTGATGTTGATATCTTTGTGTGTGTGTGTGTGTGTATGCTGGACACATTCAGATGTTACAGTAAACAGGCTGAGTAGACAGATGCCGTCAGAGCGGGTTGAAGTGATGGGAAAGGAAAGAGCTTGTCTCACACCTGAAGCCTCAATGAAATGCCCCAGTTCTTTCCCTGTGACCACAAACTATTTCTCTTGGTACTTTGAGTCTGATAAGTGAGGTACATTATATTTTGATGGGCTCGTTCCCACGTTCTGCAAGCGCTCACTGTATACCCACACTGTACACCCACAAGGCCTGTGTATATGCGGGTGCCCCATTTCATTTCATTAACATATTATCAATTTGTACAGACTGTTCTCATTCTCATTTTAAAACCTGCGTGTGCGTGTTTTATGTAAAAGGCAGAGGTGTGTGTGTGTGACTGAGCTTGTACCATTAACAGAAAGAGAAGAGAGTCTTTACCCATTGTGTCCACCTGTATTTATCCCAGCTGAGCTTCCCTCAGGCTCTATCATTGCGGTACCTATATAAAACAACCCCCCTCCCACTAACTTACATTGACACACCACACACACAATTGGCAGCATCTTCAGCACTTTTCCTGCTGGTGAGTGGGCGTGTGAAGGAGATAAAAACCTGCTCTGGTTTTGCTGTGTGTGTGTGTGTGTGTGTGTGTGTGTGTGTGTGTGTGTATGTGATGAATGTGGTTGTATGTTTGAGGAAAAAATGAAGGGTCAGCACCTTCAAGTAGAGCCTGTATTTATAACCAATGAACTGCTGAGGGGCTTAATGTTATATGTGCATTAGAGAATAGTCAGGGTGTTAATAATATATGGATAAGTGATTTTAAAAGATGAATTTTGAGTGATTTAATTGATTGAAAGTGTGTTTCCTGACAGTGCGCAAAATTGAGTTCATATTCATGTATCAGCGTCCATGTTCATCAATTTGGGTCAGTTTAAGTATTAAGCAACAGACTCTAAAATTACAAACTCAAAGTGGCAGTACAGTGTAGCAGCCGCTCCTCTTAATATCTTATGCTACTATACTGGGCTGTTATTTAAAGGATGTATGCCACAGTTTAGAAAACATGTTAAAATTCTTTCTATTTTTGTTTTTTTGGTGACCCCTATGCTTGGGCCCAGCAGAGGCCTGCTATAACATCACTTTTATCCATATCTGTGTTTTCAGCAGGTGTGCATACTCTCTCACCTCTTATCATGGAGATATGTTCTTAATATTACAGTATGTAAGTTAAAGCTGCTACTATATTGGTAATTGATCAATAATTTGGAGTCATTTTTCATATAGCACAAAAAAAAGTTCTCTTGCTTCAGCTTCTCAATCACAGTGTTTAGTCCTGTGATAGTGAACTAAATGTACTATGGTAGCAGACTGTTGGTCTGGACAAAACAAGAGAAGGGCCATTTTTAAAATAGAATTGATTATTTCATAATGACATCCTTCTAAAGCATTACTTAATATCACAATTACATAGTTAGTGTGTTGATAAGAGCAGCTGGTTCAGCAAAGCTATGACTTTGTTGCCACAGCTAAAATAATAAATGAAAACGTTCAGAAGTAGACGATAAATTGAGGAAATGATTTAAAATTAGCATTGACTGAATATACAGCAAATGTTTCAACCATCTGGATATTTTATGAGTCAGAGTCTGAAAGCTGTAATCACAAACATGCGTCTACAAGTCAGGATATGACTCTCTACAGAATTTAAGAGATATATTTCTGTAGTCATGTTGTTTAGAATCAAAACATAAAACCATCTTTTTGATTTGAAGTATTTTGTGTTGACTTTGACAAAGATCTCGCTGTAGTCTGATTCCCAGGGATGGATTGCATGAAGATAGTGCATGTTTGTTTGATATGGTACAATACATTTGGGATTGTTAAGAATTATAGTGTGTGTGTGTGTGTGTGTGTGTGTGTGTGTGTGTGTGTGCCGCATACCCACCAATCACAGCAGTCCCATCTGTGTAGCATGCTTCTGTAGCCAAATGGGACAACCCATTAGTGTCTTTCTCACACACACACACACACACACAGACACAAACATTACATAGACTTACATTCATTTACTTGCCTTACCCTAACCTTAACCTCAATCACTGACCCAAAAATCAGTGTTTCACCAATTGGGGACACGGCTTTTGTCCCGAACTGGACAAGCCGTCCCCAATTAACTCGTCCCAAGTCTGAAATTTGTCCCCAAAAGTAGCCTATGATACGCCACACAAACACACACACACACACAGAGAGAGAGACATAACGCATGCACAAAGACTCCCACAAATCCCACCACACTGTAAATGAACTCAGGACCCCCCTCTTCCTTTTTATTAATGGCCCCGGGCTCATTTGTTCGATTGTGCAGGCATCTGGTCTGGTTGGATAAAAAAATCGGAACGTTCCCTTCTCTCTTGTTCATGTTGGACGCCTTATGACCCTCCTCCGTGTATTATATCACACTGTACTGAATGAAGCACAGTGTGGCCTATTGATACCGACATTCATGGAAGTCTTGTTTCACTGCCTCACAGATGACAATTTACTAGATTACAGCTATGTGTCTGTCTTCATACACTACTAAACTACGTTGTGGGTGTGTATAACTTTCTCACTTAATCTCATGTTTCACTCTTTAGCGTATATGTCTTCCTTACATTCCTTACATTTTTACTTGTTGCTTTTCCTCAGCGCTCGTGTCCATATTGCTCCAGTATGTTACAACCCAGTAGCTTTTTTTTTTTTTTTTTTTTTTTTCCGAGCCCTCCTACTTTTTTGTGTAACTACTCCAACCAATCACACATGAGATGTCACAGGACCGTTTACCATTGCAAACGAGAACATGGAGGAGAAACTTGTTCTGTCCGTGTCGGTCTCTCCTGTGCTTTACATGTCAGACAGGAACTATCATAACAAGGACAGAAAAGCCCATTTGTGGGAGCAGATTGGCCGGACACTGAATGTTGCTGGTGAGTGATGTGCTTTTATGAGTCAGCTCGTCGCTAGCTGCGTCTGTTAACGTAGCGTTAAGTTGCCATTTTTTTCCTCACAGCACTAAAGCACAGAGCCAGCACTTTTTTTCCACCAGTGAAGAAAAAAAAGAAAATGCTATATGCACTCACTCACGCCCTTGTGTTTTAAACATCTCTCATTTTCATATTGTTTACAACATGCTGCAAGTGACCTTTCCACTGCACTAAAACCAAATTAGAGTATTTTGTTGAGCCTACCTGAGATTAGAGGGATTTAGCATGGCTTTCGGAGCATACCTGTGGACCCGCTTTAATCTCTCCCATAACCCACTGTTGGGTACAAACTGAGCCGGGGAAAAAAAATCACCCAAAAACCTCTGGCTTTGATGTTTGCATCCCACGTTGAGGTTTGGACCCAGAGTAGGTTGTTGGGGTTCACATGCTACTAGTCCTCAGTGATTTCTTACCTTACCTTTGATGTCCAGGATTTATGCGGCCGAACAGGACTCAAATACCTGAGGACGAACCCACAGCGGTTTTTAAAAGAGAAAATCCATCCTCAAAACAACTTTTACCTGTCTACTATGATTTGGAACAAGTGAATGAAGAAGTCAAAGCAGAAGATGACACGTGTGAAAGTCTGATCAGAGGAAACATAAGAAGCTGCCGTTGGCTTTTCTTTTTTTTTTTGAATGGTGGGATACTGTGTGTGTGTGTGTGTGTGTGTGTGTGTGTGTGTGTGAGAACACATGTTAAGCTCCGGTTGGGGCCGTTGCTTTGTTGTATTGTACAGGACTGGGATGTGTGTGTGTGTGTGTGTGTGTGTGTGTGTGTGTGTGGTGCTTAGCTGTTAGTGAGGCCCACTGTGAGGCAGCTGGTGGTAAAAGTAGGCCATGCTCCCTGTTGTGCCGCCTATAGAGCGAACCCCTCTGTACGCAACAGATTCCATTTCCTGTGGTACCCTCCTATACTGAGCCTCACACAGGACCCGAGCAGTACCAGATTACTGCTGAGCCTGGAAGAGAGTGGAACCGGAGAGCGAGAAATGTTGTGTTGACTCGACTTATTAACTGTAGTAACAAAGATAGAAAGGAGGATGAGGAGGCTTGTCCAGCAGAGATAATCCTTCTACAGTACAATCAAGTCCGTTCAAACAGGCTTTTAGTTGTCAAACATATAAATTGCCTACTAATTTTAAATCGGCTTACATTGTAATTCAATATTCCAGGAGTGAGGACATTCATCTGATTCATACTGCAGCTACAGTGGTTGAATTTCACAAAACAAAGCTCAGAAAGGACTACCTACAGCATGTTGTTTTTGCATCTTCTCAGCAAATGTCCCAAAAAAGCAAAATTAGGAGCCTTTTTCTTTCAAACAATGGTGTGATACTCATTTGAGCCCTGCTGGGGAAAAGCTGTCTTTTCTCTCGCCAGCTCCACCGGGAGGTCAGAGGTCAGGGTCATCCACGGAGCAGCAGCAGCAGCAGCAGCCCTGTAGCTTGGCAGCATGAGACACTTTGCGGCATTGCACATGCTCGCTGATAAGGCCGGCGGGCACTCAGGGTCTTCAATTTTAGAGACAATCTCTCTCTGACCTCTAGGCTAGCCCTGTCGCCAAGTTCAAACCACTTCAGCAAGCACGAGGCCACTCTGTAAACATGTGAGGAAAAGACAAGGCAAACAAGGACGCCCCAAACATTCCTTTAGTGCTATTTTATGATACGGGATATTTAGGTGAGTGTTTCAAATGACTCTCCAAGGATACAAGTGGTGTTTTAGTTAAATGTGGGACTTCACCAACCTCCAGAAAACATTAATGTAGTACAGTTCAATACTAAATCAATGATTTACATTTTCCTATATGGGCCAATATAGACAATGTATTATAAAAAAGGGAACCCGGGGCTTATTTTTCTCTTGACAAACTTCCCTTCTACATTATGGCCAATTTTCTTCTATTAGAGCAGTTATTGAGACAAAGTAGAAATGGTCAAAAAGCTTTTTATCCACTGAACTGTGGCCCAAGCCGTGGTAATTTGATCCAATTTGTTGTTCGGCCACTGCAGCTCTTTCCGTCTCAACAAAAATCCACTACAATCAGTTCGGTCGGCCCTCTTGTTTCCAGAAAGCATTCCTCCGATTTGCGAAAACAGCACGTACTGTTGGTTAAGAGCCAGCAGATCTCTATTAATCATCAGAGTTGGGTCTCAGTGTTGTAGTGGCAAAATGCTCAATCATCATGATGATGGTATTTAAAGGTACTGCCACAGATGAATCTATACATCGAAAAATCCACCTTCGTGCTCCACTTTTAACGAAAAGCCACACACACACACACACACACACACACAGACACACACACAGACAGGCTGGTAGATATTCCATTACAGTATTTACAGTACATACATAGCACGCTGCATGTTCCTCCTCCTCTGACTTTGTTGTTTTAGCGGCTCTCAGGCTGCGTAGGTTTTTGCAAACTGCAACATCAGATTTATGATAGCAGGAAAGCATGAAGACAAACGCAGCACAGTAGTTTGACTGGCCTCCAAGGGGCACAGGAGGGGCTGGAGCGAAAGAGAAAAGTAAAGCAGACAAGAAAGCACAACAAGAGAAATACATGGAGCTTTTCAAGGAGGGACCGGGTGAGCTTCCTTTATGTTTCCAGTGTAGTGATTACCAAAGAAGTGTTTATTGGATATCAATATAGTCATTATTGGTTGTAAGAGAGCTGCTAGGACAGTAGCTGATATTCTAAAAAATAGTTTTATATCTTTGAAATATGTTGTAAAGCACTAATGTAACAGATTTGGTGTTTATTTTCCCTTTTTAAAGCCTTTAAAATATTCTAAAGCAGATTCTAAGATATATTTAGCACTTTGAAGGTGTTACTTATCCAATTAGCTCTAATCATATACTTTTAACTGCCATTAATTATGCAGCTATAGTTCAACAATCAAGCTAAATCCTCTGTTAAAATCATTAATGTACAGTGTGTAAGTGCAGAGCTTGTTTTTCATATAATTTTTCAAGTGTATGACGCATTACTCAATTTTTAAAAAAGAGCCCAAAATAACTAAGAACATGTTTTTACTGTGGGCAACAAGCACCCCTTCAATAACTTTTACAGATGTACCAGATGCAGTGTTATATTAGCCATTACTGGCGAGACCTACAGTGGATGTTATTATACTGGAGAGCGTTGCTTTGCTGCTTTGAAACCCCTGCTTTAAAAAAACAGATTTTGTTACATTTTATGAATTAAGTACTTGCGTCATTTTTTGTGGAAACAGAAAAATAAACTATTCTCAGTGATTCAAGAAGGAATGCCAAATATCCTTCACTGACCTGTTTACATGCTATGGGGAGGGGATGGGGTTGGGGGTGAGTGGGTGTTGTGAATTTTAACTTGATGAGATGGCACTCAGTTGCATCGCTCACCGCTTCAGAGAGGGGAAAATAACATCAGCATCAGCCAAAACAGACAAGAGCGACCGCCGTAATCCAACCTGATTATCTCTCTCACTAAATGTTTCATCTGTTGACATTAGATGTCACTTGTCTTGTAGCCTACTCTGCAAAGCTCTCTGAAACACCACAGATGAGTGTGTTTACAGCAGAGGATGGATAGAGAGAGATGAGAAAAAGGAAGGGAGCAACAAACAGCAAAGAAAAAGCAGTGAAAGAGAAAATTGTAGAAATGAGACACAAGTAAGGATGCCAAGGACTGGTGTTGCCATGACACCAGAAATTCGACATGGGAAATTCATCCTGTTGATTGCATTCAGTTAAAGCTGGTCAAAAACTTCTGAAAGTTTGCAAAAGTCAGTGTTGTGCAACATTATTGACATGACATTGAATTTTGTTATTTGGTCAACGCCAGCGAGGACTGTAGGTGCAGCGAGTGATAGGAGTCACAAGGCTGTAATGGGGGGTGGGGGGGGTGGGGGGGGTACAAGGTAAACAGTGCTGGGTTCATGCGACAAAAACAACACAGTTCCACTTCTACACTGTGCAGTCAGCTGGTCAACCCTCTTCACGGACATGCTAGCAACAGTTTGTGTATTCGTCCGGAACTGTTTGGTAGAGCAGCATGTTACTGTTGTAGCTGCTGGATGTGGATAGTTTCAACTACTTTTATATACAGTTAGATCATAAACAGCTGTCAACAAGTGTCCTCCTTCTCAACTGCAGCACAGCTTAACTGTTTCAGTAATACTGAAGCCAATAAGCCAGCGTTGGATGTTTACAATTTCCAAAATAAAGGACCAAAATGTTATTCTCTACATGTACTGAACCCTGACCCTAAAACCAAGCTTCATACCTAATTGTGGATTTTGTGTACCTTTAACCCCTATGACATACTGCTCAAGCTAGTCAGATAAATAAGCCCTGGTGATATATTATCTGATGTAATCTTATTGCAGATATATTGGTATCTGTGTTTATAATGACCAATAAACAACTCTCTACTATACTACAGGGCAGATATGACAAGGTAAGTTTGAGGTCATGATATCAATATCACATATTGGTATCATTATTTGAGAAAGTACAGATAATATTTAGTTTACTGTGCTATACATGTGGCATTTGGATTACCTGTAGTTCTCTCTAGATTATGACACAGCTCAGATGTAAAGTAATAGGTACATTTTCACAATAATGCAACTATAATATAAACCATGAAGTTTACTATAAAGCAGCAGTGATTGTAATTTATTCTAGTTATTGCTGCCAGTTCTTTGCTTAGTACACACACTCCTGTGTGCATACAATATATCTGTGTCCTCTACAGATAGAGATGATCTGACCTTCGCCGTGCAACACACTGAATAAATCAGTCTCCAGTGTCGATACTCACACTTGATTTTTATGAAAATGGATCCACGAAGAATCCATTATGCACAGCTGAGCTCTGTTTTGTCCAACAACATTACCTCTCCTGTCTCTACAGTTCAGTTCAATTCAATTTGTTTTGTTGGCACAGATGTCGTATTAAGAGCTGCCCAAGCGTCTTTAAAACTTAAAAACTGAATAAACGAGTACAAATAAATCGCAACAGCTTGGATTAAGACAAATTGGATCACTTGGATAAACTAACCTCCTTGTCTCAACCATCATGTTTACACTTGCATAATCAGGAATTTTAATAAAAATATGATATTAAAAAAAGAAATCAGTCACTAGAACCAGAACACCCTCTGTCTCTCTTATAATCACACGTACTCATTCTGCGTGAGGAAAAAGATACTAATGGCTTTTTTTTTTCTCTTTTTAAAGTGGAACTAATGCAGTCAGTAGAGAGGGATGGAGAGAGAAAAAAAAAAGCAGAGAGGGAGAGAGATGAAATTAACCCGTCAGCCTGGCAGCGACCAATTAATCACGCGGACTATGAATAAATAAAAGCGCTAATTATTAAGCAGTGTTACAAATGAGAAACAACAGAGAGAGAGAGAGAGAGAGAGAAAACACATAAAGAGGGAAAACAAGTGACAAAGTAGTGATTAAAACAGAAATATTATCAGACATGTTAATTACAGACCCGGAGCACTGATCGCAGCGCTGTTAATCAGCACCACTAATGAAACGGCAGCTTGTCGGTCGCACGCAGGTCTGTCGCGTAGTTGGACAACAACCTCTCCAATTTTTTTCATTATTCAAAAGCCTGTTTTATTTATTGTTGTTTGTTGTTGTTTTTTTTTTTTGGTGTATGACCCTATGAATAATGGTCCATGTCTTGTTTTTGTGTGTCCTGTCAACATGCACATCACCTGCCCCCACAACACACACTGTAACCTGAAATCACTGCTATGTTTATGAATGAGGATCCCCCACCTCCACACCCCCCACCCCCCACCCCCACCCCGTGCTTACATGTGAGCTCCCCACACACACATACAAATGGTGTGCATTAAGGTGATACTCCACCCACGTTGAAGTGTGTGTGTGTGTGTGTGTGTGTGTGTGTGTGTGTGTGTGTGTGTGTACTCGGTAACGCTACTGATGCTTCCTGGCTCATGCGTACGTGTGTCTGAAGCTTTAAGCCAAGATGTAATGAGAGATAATGGAGTCCAGCTATATTTGTCTCCCATCTTTCACTTAACACTCTCACCTGCCTCTCCTTACCAAACCACGAGCACCCAACCCCCCCCCCCCCCCCCCCCCCCCCCCCATCCCCCCACCCCCACCATCCTCCCGCGGCCGTTTCCTCCCGTCACTCTGTCCTGGTTTGACATTATCGGAGACCTACTTCCACGCACATCAAATCCCTCCACCGGCCGTACTTCGCAGCCACGTGACAGCTTTCTCCGCTGTGCCTAAGTTCACCGCGTGAACCCCCTCCCCTCTCTCTTTGTTCTCAATTGGTCGTCTTCCCCTCACATGACCTCACTATCCCCCCCCCCCCCCTCCTCTCTCTCTTGCACATACAGTATCTTCATAGTGTTGTTTGCTTACAGGCCCAGATCTCTAAAAGCATAACAGCACTGAGGAGTTCCTACATTTTCAATCTTTTCTTTGTTTCCTCTTTTCTTTTAACTCTTTATTTCTCCCTCTCCATTTTTCTTTCCAAACACATTTCTGCTCAGCATGTTTCAGTTGTTAGTACTGGCTCGACATGTAAGCCACAACACACGAGTACCATTAATATACGATTACATTGTGCTCACTGTTTCCTGCTTGTTGTCTTAATGAGAAATACATTCAACCAAATGAGAAACCACATCCTATACTAGAAGGCAATAATAAAGCCATCACTAATTATTTAAGTGATGCTTCTACTTCTTTCATCAAATCAATCAGCTTTACTATCCCTCGTGTTTTTTTTTAAATTTCTTGAACAGTTGTGTAACAGAAATGACATATTAATAGAGTTTTTAACACCTTTTTATACATATGCAAAAACACCAATTGTCATCTTTAATGTACAGTAATCTTCCAAATTTTGTAACCTCCTTCATCTTATGCTCCATCGTTATTCGTTTGAAACTTTAATGAGCTTTATCCAGCCAGAAATGAAATCTTAAGACATAATAAATACCTTAATAAAAAAATGTCATTTGTCAGTATGATCAAAAACCAACTTTAGGCAACTAAAACTACTTGATTAACATATTTTTCTGTGTGTGTCCCTCCAGGGTTTTATGCAGTCCAGTCAGTTCACATCAGTACATGCATTAAGATATGATATATGATTGGAGACTCTTACTATAACATATTCTACACATGCGTCACACCTGAATCCACTCATAAACCTGCCTGCTCGCTGCAGTCTTCCTTTCATCCTCCGTCATCTCCTCTCCTCTCCTCTCTTCTCTCCTCTCCTCTCTTCTCTCCTCTCCTCTCTTCTCCTGTTTTGACTTCCTTAAAGTATTCTCACCTCTTCAATTTGACTTTAGACAGAGGCACTTTCTGTACAGATTAATATGGATTAGTTTGCTCACAGTCGGCCTGTCGGTGTGTGTTACTCTACTGCTGTTTATTTCATAAGGGACGGCCAGATGGTCCGTGTGAGTGTGTGTGTGTGTGTGTGTGTGTGTGTGTGTGTTAGTGTGGAAAAATGAGCGGTGTAGAGAATATTTCATCTTGGCAGTATTAAATGTATCCGTCATTTCTTAGACTCTGGCAAACAGCCCTCTTTCTGCCATTAATTCTCTTTCCCATTAACACTGTATTTTCACGATTCTTAAAACGGTGTATGTGTATGCATTCTGATGTGTGTGTGTGTGTGTGTGTGTGTGTGTGCGTGTGTGTGTGTGTGCGCCCATCTCTGCTGAGTCACTCAGCCAATAGCTGCGAGATGGAGAGTGTGGCTGTCAATGCCTTTTGCTAAATATGCTAATAGCCCAACACCTGTTGGTATAAGAGGAAAACACACACCTCCCCAACAAGCACAAAGTCAGACACTTCCACACAACACACGACGAGAGGAAACAAACTGATTTTTTAAGTTTCATTCGCAGCTGGTGAAAATGATGGATGCACAAAGTAAACTTATCTTTTTTGTGTTTATGTCGTTCACTCGGGACAAGCAGCATCATTTTTTCAGGCATCACCGTGTCAGAAAGTGGCTCTAATCTCCACTCTTTCTTTTTCTTTCTTTCTTTGTCTCTTCAGTGATGGAGCCCATGACGGTGACGACGTCGGTGGTCGGACCGGACGAGTTCGACCGCAACGCCCCGCGGATCTGTGGCGTGTGCGGCGACAAGGCCACCGGCTTCCACTTCAACGCCATGACCTGCGAGGGCTGCAAGGGGTTCTTCAGGTCGGTGTCAGCCTGTGCATACTCATGTCAACTATTTAGTTGTCTCTGTGTATCTTTGGAGTCTGTGTGTTACTGCGTCAGGCGGTGGGATAATAGGAGGAGATGAGGTGTAATTAGCAGGCTTTCCATGCAGAGAGGTGTTCTCAGTATGCAGTTCTACATGCTTTAATTAGAGCATTCTGTGCTTCAGCAGTGATTTTTCTGCCAACCTTTCATTACTTTTCACATTTCACCACTGTCTTCATTTACATTCAGTTACTAAATAGTCCATTTTTGTTCAGTTGTTTTGTATATTTAGGTTAGAAAAATGAGGCTTATGTTTTTTTACATTTTAGGTTCCACATAGATTTAAAACTGTAATGCACTTATGAATAAATAGTCACCTACTATTTTCTTACTTCCTAAAACATTGATGTATTCATGAGAAACATGTTTTTGTTTGATATTGCCAATATGAATACATGCAAATGTTTTAGTACATGGGCTGCTATGCCCCTGTTTAACATGTTACTCTTGCCTAACAGCAAATTAACATTCAGTGGAGTGTGCATGCATGTTCAATAAGCAATATCTCATGACTGGCTGTTGTATATTAAGGCTCAGGGGAATTGTTTTTCTGACAACCCCCTTCACTCTGATATCACAATATACCTCGGCTAGTTATGACATAATAGTGTATTGCTATTATAAGATGGTTACCTAACAGGACAATATAGAAATGATATAGACGCTTCGGTCTGACCCACACTGGATTTTTGGGGCCGATGCTGATATTAGGGAGTAAAATAATTCCAATACTGATATATTGGCTGATGATATTACATACACATAATATAAACATAAACACACTTTTTTTTGCAATGATCCCTCAACTGATATAATGATAGTATGATATTTTACAGTTTAACAATAAACTATTAAACATATTGTATAAAAACTAATTAACTGTGTTAAAAAATCAGCACATATCAGACAACATATTCACCAATACAGATAATATCAGCTGACTAATGTATCGGTCAAGTTCTAATAGACACAATCAAACTTTATGACGAGAGACATTTACAAAAAAGCCTGTAGTTTCTATGCACCATTATGGCAAATCAGTCCCACATCACAGGGGTCATGTTGCAATATGTTTGCAATCACGTTAGATGTATTTATTTTGTCAGGAGATGGATCACTTGGTGTGGCGACGATGCTGCTCCACCTTCTCCGGACAGCAAGCTTCAGTCCCCAGTGGTTCTGGAGAGAGCTCTTTCTTATGGACATTTCCCCTTTTTCTTATGGACATTATCTCTTTTGCTTTGGGATGTTATCTCTCTTGTTTTCGGACATTGTCTGTCTTGTTTTCGGACATCGTGTCTCTTGCTTACAGACATTATCTCTTTTGCTTTCGGACGTTATCTCTTATTTACGGACATTTGTCTGTCTTGCTTTCGGACATTATCCCTCTTTCATAAGGACATTATCCCTCTTTCATAAGGACATTATCCCTCTTTCATAAGGACATTATCCCTCTTTCTTACTGACATTATCCCTCTTTCTTATGGACATTATCTCTCATGCTTACAGGCATTATCTCTCTTGCTGCTTACGGACATTATCTCCCTTGCTTTTGGACATTGTCTCTCTTGCTTTCGGACATAATCTCTCTTGAGTACAGGTATTGTCTCTCTTGTCACTTTCAGACTCTGCTTGCAGACATTATCTCTCTTTCTTACAGACATTATCTGTCTGGCTTACAGGCTTTATCTCTCTTGCTGCTTATGGACACTATCTCCCTTGCTTGGAGATCCACATCCGAAAGCTTTTGCATCAAAGTCGCTGGTTGGAGAAGCTCCACGTCGTTCCTGCTTCCTTACAGATTACAGGCAACATTTTAACAGCAGCCATTGAGTGTTAGTTGAAATTAAGACATTAAACTTTATAGCCCTAGTATCATTACACCAAGGCCATCAACCAATCAGACTGTGAGATTTTAACTACTTGTTTTAGAGACGTTAGTATACACTGGGGTTACGGTTATAAAACGGTATGTTCTCTACATGAAGATGCTTGCAATGTTTTCAGAACAATATCCATTATTCAGTGGTGTTCATAATACTTCTGTTTTTTCTATTCCTTTTTTGCTTACTCTCACAGGATTTCTCCATTGGATTCACTGATGAAATATTGAAATACATTTTTATCCCATCAGCTAAAGGGAGAAGAATAAAGACATCACATTGTGTATTCATTTCATCTCAACTGCTTCACATTGAAATGGATAAAATGTGTGGTTACAATGCATCTGGATGTTAAAAATACTTGTATCTGAATTTTTGTCAACATCCCTTTTAATGTGCCACAGGAAAGACACAGGAAAAGCCACCTCCTTCTGTCCTTGTAATATATTTTAACCACCTCAGACAGAAAATGATTTTTAAACAGTCTTCATTTTTTCACTCCTGCAGGCGCAGTATGAAGCGTAAAGCCTCCTTCACCTGCCCATTTAACGGAAGCTGCACCATCACCAAGGACAACCGGCGTCACTGCCAGGCCTGTCGTCTCAAACGCTGCATTGACATCGGCATGATGAAAGAGTGTGAGTTAACCTCTCTGACCTCTGATATTGTACTAAAGCAATGCACCAGCAAGCAAACACGGAGAAAATGTATGCAGAGTGGCAAAACCTAAGCAGTGATTTGTATTTCATTTCTATGGATCATGAGGCAAAAACAGTAAATAACCCTGGTTTTGCTTTGTTTGTGTGTGTGTGTGTGTGTGTGTGTGTGTGCATGTGTGTTGTGTCTGTATGGGGTTCTTGCATCCAAGGCAATTAACACATGTGTATAATATAATTAACTGTAGTATAGTTTGAGATGGTAACATAAGTTTAGCTGCAAACATCCTGAATTTTCTAGCTGTGCTTTAACACTGTTCTGACAAACAGAATGAGCTTGAACCCTGCTAATAAGATCATTTAATTTATTTTCAATGCAATTTCATTTGGACAGTTTTCTGAAGCAAGCGACTGTACCTGAGATGAATCTAGTACTGTCTAACTCATATCACATGATGAACACGATAAAAAAAAAAAATTCTTGATCTATTTTAAAATGAAAATTAGTTGCTAAACGTTTGTGTATATTAGAGGCCTCCACAAAGACATTAAGAAGATAAGAATATTATAAAACTGACACAGATGAGACTAAAGGTAGACACTGAGGATGATATTAATGCAGGATGTAAAATGTTTGCCTCCTCTCGATGTCCCTTTGATGTAATATTAATATTAATGCAGCCGATGTAGAGCAGCTGCGTCTGATGCTGCTTCAGGAAAATGGTTAAGCCCTGAAAAGCACAGCTAATAATGAATTTAGTACAGTTAACTACCTCTTTTAATTCTTATGTTTTTGTACTCAAAAGGTATTTTAGGTAAAGCAAAATTTCAACCTCTTCTTGTGTTTACATGCAAAGGCAAAGGCAACGGCAACGAGAGGAAAGCAGCCCACAGTACAAATGGAAACATATCTGTAGCTGGTGTTATAGCAGCATATTTAATGAGCGTATAGAGGCTGGCTCACCTAAGGGCTTTTTTCCCCCCTTCTTTTTATATATTTCTGGCATTTCAGCTTCCAATTAGGACAGCAAAGTAAAAAAAAAAAAAAAGCTTCCAATGTTATTCAGTATTTAAATTGATGCAATACTCAACCCAAAATATCACTTCATTGTCTCTGGAGTCTCATCTAAGTACTGTATTGTAAATACATTCAGATAATAATATTCTATTGCAAGTTACTTTACTAGTTGTATAGAACTGTTATTGTTTAATTGATGCTTTTTATTAGGCTGTCATCATCATTATTACAATTGTGTGTGTATATATAATTGATTACATGATCTTTTTTCCAGTGATCTGTGTGAATACAGAATGCTCCATAAATTCTCAATAAGTTCTCATTCATGGTATTAGATTTGATGTCTCCCTATTGCATATGCACCCCTGTGTATTCCTCAGCAGCATTCATCTAATCGCACCAATGCTGATTTACTGGTGATGGAGACATGGAAGCACCCAAGATACTACAGTCAGTTCTTATAGTAGCCAGCCACTTACATATTTATCAGCATTTAGCTGGTGGCTGCTGCTAATTTTGTGCCCTGCCTTCTTCTTAAGGAATAGGCACGGAGGCATGTTTCCATAATGAGACAACTCACTCATACTCTGACAACTGGATTTAACTAACCTAAAGCTCTATAACGTTTAGATGTAGGAACTGCCTGGAGAAATTAGCATCAAGTTGGCTGCTGCTGACAGTAAACTGGTTTCCTGCTTGCATAGCATTTAATCAAATATTTAACAACATTCAGAAGGAACTGCAGCCAATAGAATCAGTGTCAGGGTGTAAATTGATCTGATTTGCAACAAGGAGACAGACAATGTTGAATATGCATAGGGAAGGTCGAACCATATGGCAAACTGAGGCTTGGGTTCAAATAGATGCTGCAAATAATCGGCAGTGTGCTTAATCCTGCCTTTATCTTGGAAGATGGCTCTATTAGCACTGCAGTTTAGATGAGTTCATTGAAAACATTCAGTTGAAATTGTGTAATATATTTGAATGGATATCTGACAATCCCTTTCTCTTAATCCTGTTGGTTATGCATATAGTACCAGGGTGTAATACAAGTAGAAAGGCCTCTGAAGGGAGAATGAGACATCACCTCACCCTTTGTTAATGCAAAATGACACGTTGTCACAACTGGTTCATAATAACCAACATCGAGGGGGGAACTTTCTTTTGTATGGGGACAAATCACATTATCCAGTAGTTATTACATCAGCGGCCATGCACGCCTCTTATTTCATTGTAAAATATAGAGGAAGTACCACTTTTCTCTTATAGCTGGATTGCAAGTCAATTTTCTGCAAACTCACCCAGCAGTAGGAGCACTGCATCCACAGAGCCATGACAAGCTTTAGATGACAAGAAGGGAATGAGAGAGAGAGAGAGAGAGAGAGAGGGAAGGAAGCGGGGGGCGGGGGGCGGGGGGTGGGGGGTTAAAATCCTTTTCAACAATAGCTCCCTGTCTTCAAAGAGACACACAATGGCCTGGCCCACATTTCATTCATAAATAGACTGTGTGTGTGTGTGTATGTGTGTGTGTGTGTGTGTGTGTGTGTGTTTGTGTGAAACAGAGATGATGAAGGGCAGGGTCCAGGCTGAAAACAACCAAGAAATAGCCACATGACAGGCTGGAGTGTCTGTACTTCACTGAGAGAAGATGAGCAAAAAACAAGTTGGAGGAGTGAGATTCTTATCAGTGTAAAGTGGTTTGTTGGAGTATCACAGCTGCCTAATATCTCTTCTATGCGTCTGTGTATTTTGTACTGCTTATACAAAATCGGAGCATTATCTATAATAGTAAACTTAAAATAAACAATGTGGCATCGATGCTCTCTGCCATTCCAAAGGTTGAGTCAGTCTGAGCTGAGAAGAAACAGCAAACATTAAAAGCATCATTTATGAACTCCTGTCATAGTCATCTGAAGGCAGCAGTTACTGCATGTGTTTGGTGTCTTAATTTGAGTGAAAAAGTTGTTATGGGCAACATATCCACTCTGGTTATATCTATTTAATATAGTGCGACATACACAAGGCAGATTTAAAATAACCCACGCATACTTCTGCGCTCTTGTTTGCATTAAACTGGTTGTTTACATCCCGGTACTCTAAACAGCTTCGGTTTATGTAGCACTTGTCAGTTTTGGAGACAGTGGATGCATGCAGACTCCTCCTACTAGAGTAAAGGAAATCAATCAGACTATTTAGAAATTTGCTGGTATGGTTGAGGTGATGCTGGCACACTTAAGCACTACTTACAGCATCGCCCTGATATAAAGTGCGTCTTAAAGATGTAATCCTTTTTACTTCCATCCTTACTTTCATTAAATGTACACATTATCTTCAGCCAGCAGTGTGTTTACTTCGAAAACAACTTGAGAATGTAAAATCAAACACAGCGCCTCATTACATCTGCATGCAGCTGTTAAACACACAGTCTTAATGAACTGGAAAATACAGAAGAATTACAGCTATAGAGGATCACCGCTTCTAAAAGTCTATAGAACAAGTCGCTCATATTCTCCACCTACATTAAACTGTACTGAATGGATAATGTTACTATAAATAATATACAGTGATTAACAAGAGCTACAGGCATACTGTATAGAATATATGGTTTGATTTATGAAGAATGGGCATGTGTGTTGTATAAAAGTATTGTACGTGATGAATTTTCAAATATGTCCATATCTTATATTATTGTCCACAAACATCAGACAACTTTAAATACAAAGAATGTAAAATAATTTTAAAAAATAGACAACTTGAAAAACAAATTGTTTCTAAAATGTTTTATTTTGTTGTATAACGTTAACTACAAATGTTGTACAATGTTTTAATCAACATTAGACACAAAAAAACATCAAAAGTCATGAGTCATGGTGTAACTGAGGACAACATAAAGAAAAGGAAACCACAAAGATAATCAGAAAGAGATCAGAAGTAAGTCACAAGTCACAAAAGTACTAAAAGTTCACTTCCTTTCACTCTACAGACGTGATGTTGTGCAAAAGGCTCATGACCTGACCCAGGTTATTCTTTTTCTCCTATGAAAAATATATAAATCAAGTTCAGGTTAAGTAGGTCATGGTTGAACCAGGAAAAAAACAGTGTATCCATGTCACTGTGTGTGTGTGTGTGTGTCCTTGTTTTGTTCTGTGAGCCAGTTTGATCATTATATGAGCTAATAATAATTAAAATATATGCTTAAGCCAGGATAAAGGTGTAGCAGTGAGTGGAGAATTGAAAGCCTCACAGTAATAGCAGTGGGTTTTTTTTTTTGGGTCTGACCAAGGATCACATACACATACATAGAAGCATGTGATATTGATAAAGCAGACACTTGTCTGTATGTATATTGTTGTTGTTGTTGTTGTTGTTGTTGTTGTTGTCTGGGTTTATCATTGGGGAGTCTGCCTTTTGGTCCTGTGACTTGTTTAAGTTGCTCATATGACAAACTACTGACAATGATCCCAACAGTCTCTTATTTGTGTGTACAGTAAAAACAGTCAGTCCTTGACTGTATCCTGAAGTAATGTACAGTCTAATTCAATTGCAGTACAGTATGTTTGTATGCAGAAAATATGACATATTTCTCAGGATAACTTTTTTTAAGTCAAAGCTCTAGCATCACTTGTAGTATACAGAACATCTTAATTGTTATTGTTAGACCAACACATTACAAACAGCACTTAGTTAAAAATCAGAAAAAAGGTGGTGTGCCAGAAACTTCTACTCTGAAACTACTTTAAAATAAAATAATTAGAATGAGATTTATGTCCTCGTTACTCAGTGGCTTCTTGAAAGAGATTTTAATTATTTTGTAATTAAAATTCCCTAATGTACAGTTGATGAGGGTAAACAAAAAAAAATCAATAGCTATTAGTCGTAGTGTTCATGAATGCATCACAGAATATTAATTACAACTGAGGCACTCTGTATGTTTGTGTTTGACTCTCCTTATGCTGCCCTGTCTTTACATTTGTAGCATAATCTAAGTTTAATAAGCATTCAGATTAGAGGTGTGTGTGTTTGTGTGTGTGTGTGTGTGTGTGTGTCCTCTGTGAGTGAGCAGTGCCAGCTGATTGCAGAGTAAACACTGCTGTGCTGTCCCTGTTTGAAGTTAGAGAGAAGCCAAGAGAATAGCCCTTATATGTGTGTTGTGAGTGTGTTTGCATGCCTGCCATGTTTGTATATTTGCACAGGCGAGTATCTAACAGGATTAGAATCACAAGGCGGGTTTCTGAAACGTTTTTGCCTTCAGACCATTGAATTCCCGCACTCGGTGTCTGTCGGTGGCAAAGCTTCTCCCGCGGCGATGCCCTCCACTTGCCTCCCTCATTTGTATTCTCCATTCTCTCTCTTTCTCCAGTCTTTTTGTATTCTGCCTCTCTAACAACCTTTTTACACCTGATTACCATAAGTGCCAGATGTTCAAATTGTAGTCGGGACAGACCAAAATCACATTAGAGGTAGGTGAAACAAAGCTTTTTAGCAAATGAGGAAAGGATCTTGATGTATTCATTCATAAGAAGCAGGTGTGTTACCGGTTAAATTCCAGAGTAGATACAATCTAGTGTCACCTAATGTTTACACAGCCCACGTCTGCCTGGCAGCAGTACAACACTTCCATCGTGATCTGTTGATAAGCCATTTTGCATCACACTCAGCTATGTGGGCACCCTGACACGTGATTGAAACTTAAAATTTACTCCAGGAAGATCACACCTCAGGGGCAATAGTGGAGAAATATTTGGCCACACACCAAACCCAGCTTGACATCTATCACACACAAATCTGAGCGTCTCATGTATTTAGCTGGTTGGCCGACCGGTTAATGAGTAAGCCTGCTGTTAAACTCAAGGGGGGGCCCTCTGTAACTCTCCCTCTTTGCCAGCGACTCTCTGGCACTACCGGTGCTGACCGAACTTTTCTTTTTTTTTTTTTTTATCAACACCCTCTCACCACCTCTCACTGTTTCTCCTGTTTCTTTTCTCTCATTACTCCTCTCTGCCATACAGGAGCACCACATCACCACATCCAAAACAGCAAACTCTTTTTTTGGTGAACTACTCAGCGCCTGCCAAACGCAGTGGGGTGGTCAAAGATGTTCCTTTGATGGTCTCTTGTGTGTTCTTTTTTCTTTTTTTCGTGGACTCTTGCCTTAATGATGCCATCCAAGGGCTCTAACTTGGCTTGAGGCTGACTGGTTCAATCATGTCCCCAGCCTTAGAATAGTCGCTTTGACGCCCCGTGCCAAACTTTGACCAAACTGCGCCTATTCATGATTGGGTTTTTTCGTGCCACATACTTGGATGTCCTCACCGCAAGGAGTGGTTCTAGGCAGTCTGCTCCTGGCATCGGGGACTGGATGGACATTGGAGAGCTGCCAAAGCCTAATTAATGACGGTGGGGTTAAAGGAGATGAAAGCCAAGCAAATCCTTTTGGTTAGCTAAGCAGTCCGATTCATTCAGCTGCCTTTTTAAGCCCGTGTAGCCAAACTCTTGTTGTTGTTGTTGTTGTTGTTGTTGTCGTTTTTGTTTGTTTGCCTGCATCACCACATCATGCGGTTATGTAACGCCACTTCTGTGGTTGCAATCCAGGGTGCAATCACTGCAAATCTACTTTAAATATAGTTGTTTACAGCTTACGGCCTCCAGGAAAACAACCGGTGTTTAGTATGAAGAGAATGATTTTATTTATTCATCCACGGTAACTCATCTGTCTATTTAAATGAGCAGTTTGGTTTATTTATTCCTTTTAATCCAAATGCAGTATGTGCTGACCGTCACACACACACACAAAAAACCTGGCTACGTAGACGTTGCTTGCCACCTGATGACATATTTTATTTTATTTACAGACGAGGCGCTCTCGGAGGTCTCAGGGAAACCAGAATTTGCTGTTTAAGCTATTATAACTTCATAAAAACAGCTAATTGAGAGCAGGCTATTCAGAATATGAAAAAGTAATAGTGTAAGGACATAAGAGAGCACTTAGACTGCATGAGCAAGGTCTCTATCTCTGTAAAAATGGTACACCCAGACCCATAAACCCTAAACAAATAGCATCATTTTATGAAGCTAAATTTAATGTCTATAAAATATGAATAGTTAGACAGTTTTCCCATCGTATCCGCATGCTTTGTGACCTCATGGCTCGGGGCCTGTCTCTTTTTGGCAACCGCGGTCTGTCTGGCAGTCTTGCCGTCTGTCAGTCGGGGCCTGCACAGTCGAGCGCTTCACGGGTAATCGGTCACTGTGGCAGAGTCAAAAACGATAATACGGGCCGAGGCATTCAGGGGTCAGCGCTTTACTCCAGCAGCGACTATGGGGCGAGCGACAGAGCCGGGCTCTAGACCTGCATGACAAGAATAACTGTAAATAACCAGTGAAGTAGTTAATTATCTGTAATGTTTTTGAATTGGGCAATTTCTTTGTTCCCTTTGTGTGCGCTATTATTAGAGTGCCACAGTCTGAAGATGAAAAGCCACGTGTAATTAATGCGTTGCGGTCATGATGTGAAATGTGTGGCAAATTTTTTATTTAAAAAAAAAAAAAAATGGTTTCAGTTGTAAGTATTTGCTCTAAAAATATTCACTTGTGTGTGCCTGGTGTGTTATTATCTCTATTCTCTGTATAATTTGTCTGTGTGTGCTGGGAAGCTTGCAGTGTGTTCCTATTGTTGTCAGCAGGGTAATGCTGATGACATAACACACTCACTGCTTCTCTCTCTAGCATTAACACTGTAGTATATATAATAAACACACACCTGAATATGGTACACTGCATGCATAACTAACTACTGCACACGTACAGTATGTGAAAGGTTCACATACACTGTGTATGTCGGTGGGGTTGTTTACTTCAGGTTGAGCATTTCCTGACACATATTGTACTTGTCATAACCACACAGTGAAACTTTATGCCGCCTGCTTCTCATTTTCTAAAATCTCTTTTTTTTTTCATGATCTAAAGTTTCCTGTTTCACACTTTCCACTCTGCAGCACACATTGAGATATTAGACCTTTCCTGACTGATGTCTAACTTCAAAGAGAAAAAATATTGTGTGTTCTCACGCTTAACTGAATTAAAATGCATACAGAAAAACCCCAAAGGATGTGATACCTGCTTGACTGTTGAAAGTGGCCTTTCTACATCAGCTGCTCAGTGAAGGTTTTGGTAGATCTCAGAGGGCTCTGACATACCAGCTATTAAAGCCTTCTTCCAAAGAGCAGGCCTGAACTATGAGTTAGAATTAAAATTTTAAAAAGGCAATAGACTGAGATGCTGTAGCCAACGTGTGAGTGCATCTGCTCGAGTCATTCACGCGTGGCACCCCAACACAGCCCTTCCAGAACTACTCGGGTGCATAAGAGTGCCTTATTTATCGCTCGGCTGCAGTCATTCTGTCATCCACACTGTGTTTTGACTGCAGGGTTCTGCTTTGTTATTTGCAGCAACATGCTCATATTGATGTGTGAAGCTATAGGAGTGATTGACAGTACCTTCAGGATAAACTTCACAATTCCAGCATTTTGACATGAAGGCAGTGGTTGTCAACTTTTACTGTAATGCCACTGCAAGAAATGGTAGCAAAGCCAAGTCAGGTTAGCTAAAGTTGCAAAAAGAATGACATTGTAACCGTTTTATTTTAATAGTAGCAGAGCATATCAGCAAGTACTTGAATATAATTGATGTAAATCTGTTAGGATCTGTGATGAATAATGAGTGTAGGGAATATTAAAACCATGAAGTACTGTGATGCACCAAGACATGTGGGACACGCAGCATGCAAACCCCAACAATTCCCAAAAGATCCACCCATGTCATCCAACCCTAAGAGAGTCACTATAAACAGTGTGTCTAATCCATTCTACAGTCTCCTCCACTCCTCCCATGCAGTCATGAATAAAGCAGAAGGCACTTAAACATCCAACACCCGCTGCATCAGCTGTATGAAAGGGCAGCAGACATGACAGGTCTTTTTCTGTGTGCCAGCCTGAGGAAATGTATGTTTCATGTAACCCAGGATGGAAATATTTGTAGCTTTAATTACAGCTCCTTCAACTAGTTTTGACAAGCAAACTTTAGTTTAATTGCTGACTAGTAGCACTTCTTTTACTCTCCGTGTCTCACAGTTAAAGTCACAATTCAATCTGGATCATTATTGCTGTGATCTTAAACAGTTCAGGCAATACTTTTGGGACATAAATATCCTTAACTTATATCTCTTTTTAAAATGTCTTGATGCAGATATACTTATTTTTTTAAAGATTACATACAGGCTTTTATTTTGATGCTTAGGCAGTATTGGTTTCCATACTTTCAGGCATACACACACAGTTGTTTCAGCTTCATAGAAAACAGTTTTATTTATGACCTGCTAACACACTTAAAGCTCCTCCAGTGTCACTTCAGGAATGGTTGAAAATGATCTCCTGTGTACCAACATTGTAATGCAGATGGTACAAAAGAGAGTTTGGTGTCACTAGGTTATGTGACGTGTGTGTGTGTGGAGCTGTGAGAGTTACAAACGGTGGGAAGAGCCCAGATCAATTACAATCGAGTGATGCTTGCTGATAATGGAGTTACCACTTGATTAAATCCAAGACTCTTTTGCAACTTTCCTTTCCGTGGCTCTTTTTCATTTTTCCTTTTGATGGATTCGAACTAGGAAAAATTCTCATTCCACAATCCAGATTTTTAATGTTTGATTGACAGTGACGATTCAACAGTTTATGCATGTGGTTTGTTGTGTTGATTGAAAACACAAATGATGATTTCCTTGTGTTTGTATCTTTCATCCTTTCATCACTTTCTGTTAGTATTTGTGAATGTTTATTCCTGACAGATATTTTAACAAATTGTCTCTCTTGTTCTATATTCCAGTCATCCTGACAGATGAGGAGGTTCAGAGAAAGAAAGAAATGATATTGAAGAGGAAGGAGGAGGAGGCAGCCAGGGAGGCGATGAGGCCGCGGCTGAATGATGAGCAGGCTCGCATCATCTCCAGCCTGGTGGAAGCTCACCACAAGACCTACGATGCCTCCTATTCTGACTTCTCTCGCTTCAGGGTTAGTCCACTACAAAGTTTCTTCCTTTTACCAAATCCACACTCTCATTATCATTGGCACAGAATCACTTTGTTGTTTGTTAAGAATATGGCTGGAGCAGGTTTTGATGTTTAGGTGGGGAGGTGGGGTGGTGGGTATGGTATCAAGCAATAGTGCTACGTTTTCCAGTAAAAATCTGATGGGTTTCTGTGTCCTAAACAACTGGTGTTTAACCAAAAAACGTAATAATAGGATGAGGATAACATCTGCTCTGGTTTACCACAACACCATTCTCTCTTTTAGTTTGTACCCATGACTGTAATTGGTCAAAGTAGACTACAATTACAGCTCGAACACCATAAAAGGCTTCAATATGCTCTCTGGTGTAGTATCTTGTGTCCTCATGTCAGTTAACGCTAGAACAGCCAGGGGGCTCTATAAAACTAAAACCACCAATTGTTAATATTAACTCATTCACCTGGCTACTGCATTTCTATTGCTTTGTTTATAATCTAAGTATCGTATTTGATTGCTTTTTTGGCCATCAGTATAAATGAGGGTAAAATTACACTGAAAATGGGCGTTACAAGTAAACACATGCATAATTGGGTGGTGTGAGATCAACATAAAACGACATTCATCACATAATGAGATGACTCATTTATTTAAATTACCAAAGTAGCCTAAATGGACAATAATGAGCCCTAATAACAATAAACAACCACTGCACTTATGTGTGATTTAATGTTGCAACAAAATCAACAAAGACAACTGCACAATTTCACCTCATCAATTATTCATTTAGGCATATAAGCTTTTTTTTTTTTTTTTTTTTTCTTTCTTTTTTTAAATTTACATCATAACAAACATCATAAACAAATATATATTTCTCTTTTGGTTCCATTCATAAAAACAGATAAAAGGATGATCAAATGAATAATCAATGAACTATCAATTGGTTTAACACACAATGAATGTTTGTATAGAGGTTAAATCATCTTCATTAGAACACATGTGTCCTTCAAACACACAGCTTTCCTACACTTCCGCTATCCTCCTCCTTCTATTTTTTTCTGATTTATTATGACTTGACGTAGCTTTCAGATTACACACTCCAAATAATGCTGTTACCTAGCAACTTATTTTAAACGTGAGCTGTGTGAAAATAAATGCATTTCATTTACAGGTCAATTTTTACCTGGCTGCACTTTTTAAATCTGGATTCACCACAACAGGGGGTGCTTCACAACATTATTTTAGGAAAAGTCAAAAACTGAGGAACATGAATACATAAAAATGTATATATTTTTAAAAACACCGGAAAAACCACCACGTGTTAATTTTTATTCCGATCACATGAGTTTTTCATACACATGCTGCTAGAATTGGTGGTGACAGCCAGATTTATGAATGGGTGGTATTTGAGCATATGTGTAGTGCGTTTGTGGGGAAGAGTGGGAACTTCACTATGTATGTACAAGTAATGAGAGTCAGCACCACGCCTTTTGATCTTGAGATAGCTGTAAATAATGTCTGCAACCACAGTCATATTTACTTCAGACCAACACGTCAGCTACCACCGCCTGTGTGTGTGTGTGTGTGTGTGTGTTTTTAATATACTCGACACCAGTAACACGAGTCACCAAAGGCATTTAACCACCAGCCAGAGGCGTCGTATTTTCTCCCTTCATGTCACGAACCTGATACTTTTAGACGGCGCTCCTCGCAAACGGCCACAACAATCGGGTCGTCCAGCGAATGAGACGGAGGATACAGATTGGAATGAAAGTCTCCCGACGTTTCTCCCTCTCTCTCTGTCCTTGATTTATTGGTGTCAAGTGGGATTCTAGCACACACTGTGCAGACAGCCACAACCACACTCAAAAAACAGCTTCTTTTTTTTTTCTTTCTTTCCCCCTCGGATATTGAGTTGTAGCTGTCACTCTGAACTGAATGAGAACCTTTTTTAAAATGAACAAGTCAATTAGTCCTTAAAAAACAAGCGTTTGAAATGATCAGCAATGATTGTCTGTAAGATAAATAACATGGATGCAGACTTAATAAGGTCATAGAGGACATTTAAAAACAATGATGTCATTTAACATTAATCTTTGTGCAAACATACAAATAAACCAGCACACATTAGGATTAGAGAGTTTATTTGACTTTTCTAGAAGGTTACAAGTGTTTAACCAGCACTTTTGTGCACATCATCAGGTTTGCTGAAAACCTTTTATGTAGCCTACTAAAAAAAGTAAGAGATGTTCTTAATCCTAGAGCCTTGTTTCACAAAGCCAGGTCACTGAGTAAAGACCCAGAACCCACTCAAAGAAAAAATGAAAGTAATAAAGACCAGTTCCAGGTTTTCCTCAGCAGAGATTTCCAGGTAATTAGCTAACTCTGCTTGGTGAAACAGTCCCCCCGGTGTGTGGTGATTATTTGCACTTGTACGTTATTTGATTCTTCACCAGGAGGCACCACAGAGGAACCCAGCAGTGCACAGAGATGTGAATGTACTACAGTGAGGAGGATATTAATGTCTGATTTTTGTGTGTGTGTGTGTGTGTGTGTGTGTGTGTGTGTGTGTGTGTGTGTGTGTGTGTGTGTGTGTGTGTGTGTGTGTGTGTGTGTGTGTTCACAGCCTCCAGTGCGTGAAGGCCCAGTAACACGCAGTGCCAGCAGAGCCGCCTCCCTTCACTCTTTGTCTGATGCCTCCTCTGACTCATTCAACCACTCACCTGGTGAGATACACAAACAAGACTCTTCTCCTCTCATCCTTGTTCCCTTTCAGGCATCGAGCTTGTCTTTACAAAAGATATAGCCTTGAAGAGAGCTATTAAATTTAAACACACTAACAAAAATAAGCAGTAACTCTACGCTCACTATCTGCCTCTGCTGTCAATTCAGCGTATCAGTTGAAAACCCATTCAACACTCACACTTATACAACCACTACTCTTTACCCTGTAAGGCTCCTCAATTCCTTCCATTCAGAAACATGCACACATGCATGTATAATTGTTGAACCTATGACATAAAATGCATTGCTTTTTCATACTGTATTCATTGCTAAGATATATGTGTATTTATCTTTTGCATGTCCTTGTTGCTGCTCTTTGTTACTAAAAAGGTCAAATGTCCAACTTTAAGTGTGAAGGTGAGGAGAGTGACGAGTGTCACTTGAAATAGAAAAAAGCTTTTGTGCCTTCCTTTAACAGCTGCTCATTGTGGAGCATAGCCGCATATCCTCAGGTCTTCAAGAGTTTGAAAATGCCTTTTGGATGTCTTCTAGCTATTACTCTTTTTATTTTAGAACAATTTAAACAGGATTATGCAAACAACGACCTCTCGCAGCCAGTTCAGGGCCGCCTGCGAGAGGCCCGTTAACCTTTCACCGGCTCTTTGCTATTTCCGTACGTTTAAAATGCTTCCTTGTAATCACTTCCTTACTCTGCCCCTCCCCTCTACTTGTTTTTCTCCCCCGTCCTTGTCTTGTCTCCTTAATCCCCTCGTCAAACAGAGTCGGTGGACACCAAGATGAACTTCAGCAACCTGTTAATGATGTACCAGGATGGCGCTAGTAGTCCAGACTCTAGTGAGGAGGACACAAAGCTTTCCATGCTGCCCCACCTGGCTGACTTGGTTTCCTACAGCATTCAGAAAGTCATAGGCTTTGCCAAGATGATCCCCGGCTTCAGGTACAAATTAGATGCACTGCAATAATAGTCAAGTATAGGTAGAGTTTGGGGTTTCAGGACGGGATGATCAATGCCTATCAACCAATCAAACTTTATTTATATAGCACCTTTCATTACAGGTTAATATAGTTCAAAGTGCTTCACAGTTGATTGACAAGCTGATAATAACAAAATAAAGTCAAACAAAATTTGAAAACATCAAAACAAATACAATAAAAAGACTATAAACCGTTATGTCACATTTAACTTGTCATTTGGTTGTCAAGAGAATATTTTTCAGATTGATGGATAAGGAAAGTATAGTAATTGCTAGTTCCAAATGTAATTTAATGAATAGTTCTAATGGTTTGCTGTTAGTGTACTTACACTGTAATTTTACTTCCTTCAGACACATAGCAGCTTAGACTGACTCGTACCTGTAGGTCAGCAGAAAGACCTTTTTAATTCCCTTGGAAGAGCTGCAATATATGTTATATTCCTCTAGTGTCCTAACTAATATTGTAGCCATGTTGAAAAGTAAGCTGTATTACCCTTGCATCTAGTAATAATTTGTTGACTGGCAAAAATGTAGTCGCGTCCAACCAGTAGCACGTACAGACACAAAGGCTAGCTGCCTGAACGAGCCCCCCCCCCCCCCCCCCCCCCCCCCAACACTCAGGGCACATTGATTTGCAGCCTACGTGTACGCTGGATGTTATTGGGTGAGGCGAGATGCTATTATCACTCCCAAACAAACAAGCTCTTCCAAGAATAAGCCGGAACAGGCTGTAGCTTCATAAACACACGCTGAGCCGGCTGAGAAATAAGTTTATAAATGTATGCACACACAGAGATCACATAATAAAAGAATAGAGAAGACGTATCCGCCATATGGCCGTAACGCATACAAGTGTTATTTGGATTCATGTTTTGAGACACAGAAATGAACATGCATAATAACTGTTGATGTCCAGGCAGCTTTATTATTGTATACATTTATTCCTCCTGCTGGCCTTGTTGCAGTGCGTCATGGGTATATTGTTCAAATATTTAGAGGCGAGTCTCGGGTGTGTGTCGTTTTTCTACGGGAACATGAGTCTGAGATTGCATTGTTTTTCTAGAATAGACTCTAAAAACATGACAATCTAGAGCCTTTATACACATCTAAGCATGAACTAGAAGGTTTCACATTTTTCTCATTGTTGTCCTTTAGATAAACTGGGACATGATGTCCATTCTCCATGGTGTCCTTGAGTTTTAACTTCAATTGATTTCCACCTTACTTTCTCTGTGAATAGAAGCTGTGGATATTTCTTCATTCAGCAGGCTTTTCAGCAGGAGATTCAGACCTTGGCATCACCAAAAGTTTGCTCACAGAAAATTGTCAACACTGCTCCTATCTAGTTTCTAAGCCATTCCTTAGGTATTAGTGTTTGGAAAACTACTACTACTTTCCATCTGTAAGTCACATGGTGTAACACTGCAGTCATTCAAGCTATATGAATCCCCCCCCCCCCCCCCCCCGGAAAAACACTGACGCTGAAATCATGAATGATATGACACTCTGTTTAGCACAACAGCTACCAAATGATCAAGATCAAACAAGTGGATAAGTGCTTGAAATGAGACTTTTGGTTTAAGTTGCCGCCACTTCTTTCACTCTGTTTAGACGATAAATATTTGCTGTAACATAGGGGTCTTGAGTGTTGTGAGGAGGGGTTTGCTGAAGACACGCGATGTCTGCATGCATTGTGTGTGAGTGTGTGTTTGTGCGTGCTTTTGTGGCCACACAAAGCCCGGGGTTGGAAACTCTGTTGCCACAGTAACCAAATAATACATTCATTGTGCACACTGCGCTTATCAGGCTCCCCTCACGCACGCACGCATGCTCACACGCAGGCACACACACACACGCTCACACGCAGGCACACACACACGCTCACACGCAGGCACACACACACATTTGCATGTGTAGGTGGGTAAGTAGAACTTTCTGACAGATAAATACCTGTTATCTGTTAAATGGATCTGGTTGTAGGATGGAACAATGCGGTGTGTGTGTGTCGAGAATGAGAATGTTCTGGGTGTGTGTGTGGGGGGGGGGGGGACATTTTATCTGGAGTGGTCATTTTACCGGTGTGTCGAGTGAATTTTTATCCCACTTATTTTGCACCACTTCAGCCGCTGAGTGTTTTCACAGATTGTGTTTACTTGCCACACACAGCCAAGGGAGACAACTTGACAGACATTTGTCGTAGCGAGCCAACGACACACACCCACCATCATATGCGCGAACAGTCAAGATTGATTTCAAAAGTTAGCACAGACTCCCCTTTTTATGGAACTCTCATTTTTCTGCAGTGTCCATCTGGTTTGCTCTTGTATCTCATACTCCAACTGCATGTGTGTGTTCCAGAGAGCTGACAGCAGAAGATCAGATCGCCCTGCTCAAGTCGAGCGCCATCGAGATCATCATGCTGCGTTCCAACCAGTCGTTCAGTCTGGAGGACATGTCCTGGAGCTGCGGAGGACCTGACTTCAAATACTGCATCAATGACGTTACGAAGGGTCGGTTGCATCTCTGAACTATAATAAATACACGATTGGTGGCTCGATGTCATGTGTTTTTAACTCCTAGGCATTAACACATGAGCAGACTCTGATACACATGACTACACACACAGCACTTAAGAGGCCCTTGCTTATTGATTACACATGCTCTCAATTCACACGCTCCCCGTCTCCCAAGCGTACATGATGCTCTGGAAGTTTCCATTAAATTTAAAGTGCCACGACAATAAAAAGTGACTGTGAACACAAGCGCGCACACACACAAACATACAGTGACACACAAGGCAGCTGATGACACAGCTGTGATTTTTTTTTTTTTTCCCCTAACCAGTATATATAACAAGGATCACCCACACACTGCTTTTCTACGCACACTTGCACATTACTATGAGGTTTCAACATCAGGTATTTTCATGGAGGCAATAAAGCAGCCACAAACAAACATCCAGTTCTTATTCGCTCGCACGTGCAGGACAGGAAGTAATGCTCTCTGTCCGCAGTGCATAAATACACGCGGAGAGAAACAATTTTTCAAGCCCGCCGCTGTATAAAGTGCATTTTTCGTTTATAAAGTGTAGCGTAAATACAGGAAAAATGTGTGCAATGTGTTTAACGGTGCCTTTCTGTCTTATGTCTATGTCTATGCCTATGTAGCTGGTCACACTTTGGAGCTGCTGGAGCCACTGGTGAAGTTCCAGGTTGGTCTCAAGAAACTCAACCTGCACGAGGAAGAACACGTACTGCTCATGGCCATCTGCCTGCTCTCCCCAGGTAAACCGCTAATGCCACCTTCAGCACATTAAGGTGTTAAATAGCAATGCAGCTTCAGAAATGGATGTTTGTGAGCTTTCAGTGATGGTGAATTAACTTCATCACAATGAGGCCATCCAGCAGCAAGGCCAAACTGTGCCTAGGAACATTATTCCATTATTCTATCTAGTTATAACCTTTGAAGAGAAATTAAATGAAAAGTTGCTCCAAAGTAGAGAAGAGATTATTTGCAAAAACACCATCAACTGAAGCACTGGTGTCTGTACCCATTTCAACCTAGCAATGTGAATCAGTCTCAAAACCAAAACATAACATGCAAACAAAATCCTACTTGGTACTATATTTTGTTCAGAAGCTGTCTTAGGTATGAAAAGTACACTTATACCCCCTATTTAAATCTCCCAAAGCATGTGGAGAAACCTGTTGGAATACATAAAATGTCAGGCATGTCTTTTTGTTTTTGCTTTACACTGTCAGTCATTTGCTGACAGTACTGTAAAGCTCAGAGTGTCCCAACAACATGTGACCTTTACCCCTCAAACACTGACACTCTGTGCTATCATAAACTAATATTTGTGGTGCGTTCCAGGCCTGTGGACATACAGTGAAAACTCAAAACAATGTCAAAGTGCTTATTTGTGTTCTTAAAACCTTAAAAACTGTAGAAAATGTATATTACAAGTCAATAGGGGGGTGATAAAGCACATGTTATGTAACCTTGTAATAGTGTAGCTGATGAATCACCTCCTTTTTATGACATGAGGGAGTAAGAGGAGTTGGGAGTAAAAGAAGGTGATTGTTCATACACCACAATTGTATATCGTAAATATTAAAATATATCCTTCTCTGACTGACATTCTCTTTCCTTCTCCATCCGTTCACCTCCCCATCTCAACCTCACCCTTATCTACTCTGTGACCTCACTGATAATGGTCCTCCATTTCCTGCCTCCGCCCTCCGCTCCATCCCATCCGGCCCTACAACGACAGATCGTCCCGGCGTCCAAGACCACGCCCGCATCGAGCAGCTTCAGGACCGTCTGTCGGAGGCGCTGCAGGCCTACATCCGAGTCAACCATCCGGGCGGACGCCTCCTCTACGCCAAGATGATCCAGAAGCTGGCCGACCTGCGCAGCCTGAACGAGGAGCACTCCAAGCAGTACCGCTCGCTCTCCTTCCAGCCGGAGCACAGCATGCAGCTCACCCCGCTGGTTTTGGAAGTGTTCGGCAGCGAGGTGTCATAGCAGAGACGGAGGCGCGTGTGCATACATACACACACTCAACACACACAAGATGATTAACCAACCCGTACCGCCTTTCCCCCCCAGAAAACCCCCGGCCTTGATACAACCCTGGACATGTGGGAGAAAGATGGATTATGAAATAGCTAGACAGTTCACCTCTTTGTCATCTGCCATACTCCTTCTCTTCCTCCTCACCTCCAAGCAGCAAGAGTCAGATGCCTGGACCTCTGGATTTATGGATATGACACCTGAATATGCTGTGGATTTCTGCGGCACTTGGATAACAAGATATATATATATTTTGACCGCTGGATTTGCAAACACAGTAGCGTGTTACATTTCATTATATCACGCAGATATCCTGACTCATTGACATCTGGAACGGGCGGATCTCTCCACATCCACAAACTCCTCATCACCACCTTACCGGGCATCACTGCTAGATTCCTTACATTGTTTTCCCAGCGTGACGGACGGATGTGACAGCCACATCCCTTTTTTATGATCGTCCTTATTACATTGCTCCATGTTCACATCATTGCAACGTCAGATTGGAATAGATACACAGATTTACAGTTATTAACAATGCTGGCACTTGTGAGGTACAGCTACTTCATTAGTGTTAAATAGCTATAAGCTATTGTTGATTTTACAGTTTGTTGACAGCAAAGATATCCAAATATATTTAACATCAACATGGCTAAGCTTACAATAATGTAATTGAAATACTTGGCCTACTGGTTTAAAAGTACTTCATTAAGATCAGAGTCTAGCAGGTGTGTTCTCCTGCTTAGCTCTCTGTATCTGTATGATCAAGGAGAGGTGTCAGATGGTTAGCTGAAGTGAGGAAAGCAAGTTTAAAGTAGGAAACGTTTCAGTATGGGAATGGTGGGAAGAAATACCTCTGGAGTGAGAAAAGGAGGTTGGATGGATGGAGAGAGTTGCTACAGTTGAAATTCCTTATTTGTTCACATGACAAAAGGGTATTTCATGAATCAAGAATGTATGTATAATGCTATATGAATATTAAATGATACGTATAAGCTGATATATATATACATATATATATACACACACACACACATTTATATATATATATATATTTAAGAGAGCGAAACATGGTTGCTTCCATGGAAGCAAATAGTTCTGAGTGTTGTATAATGTAGAGGATTTGAAGGTCCCTCCTCAGTTTGTGTGTGTGTGTGTGTGTGTGTGTGTGTGTGTGTGTGTGTGTGTGTGCACACGTGTATGTGTCATCCTTTAAAAGACAGATGCACACACACACCCACAAACACACAGACACACACACATAAGAAAGCGCTGAGAAGTGTGTGAGGAGTCCTTGTATTTTTGTGATGTGTGTACAGTATATGAGAATATTGATGGACCACAAGGGGGTGTGTGTACAGGCTCTGACTGAGGGTTTAGTGCAGGGAAGCACTTCTCTGTTGGATTTTCTCGTTTTTTGGACCTGTGAAGCTTGTAGACTGACATAAGCAAACACATCGTCATGTTTCGTGGATAGTGATTATCCAAAATATTTGTTCGGCTGGTTAGATTGCTGCTAAGACAGTTAGAGCTAGATAGTTGGACAGAAGCCAACTACCTGCTGTTGCCTCAGGGAAACGTTTGTCTGATGATATTGTGTACTTGGTGTTCATGGTGTGTGTGGCGTAAGCTTACAATCATAAGACGGAGATTGTTTTTGAAGCTCTAGGCATCACTGTGATTTCTAATCATACTTAATACAGTAACAGTATAAGTAAGCTAAAAGTGAAACTTTTTGAAATAACAATTACAAGATTTTCATTCCTATTAAAACTCCTTAAAAGCTCCTCTTATGAAACAGTTTGCATGATCGTACAATCCATTAGAGATCATCATTAAAGTTAACATACCCATGAAATGGCTACATTTTAAAAGACAGTCATCGCTGTGTTTAAAAAAAAATAACAAAAAAAAAAGATTGATTTTTATCAGCCTTAAGGTTTTTTTCAGGGCAAAGTGAATATTCTACAGATGGTAGCAATATAGATAAACAATATATAGCCTATAGTAATTTTTTTTTTTTTGGTATGAAATCCTTCAGATGCTCTGAACAGCGGGGAAGAATGCTAAAAACATGAGAAAGAACTTTTTTATATTAAATCTAAAACTCAAGCCTCATACATTTTTATCACATTTATATCATTTCAACACCAGCCACATAAGCGAGGTTTAGGATGTTACTTTTCCAACATCACTACATATCATATCACTTTTTTCTGTCGACACAGTGCATGCTCACCCCCTCACGCAGGCCTGGATCACCCCCTTGTGGACAAACTTTGTAAATACCACTTGCTAAGTCTGTACATAGTTAGAGGTTAATGTAGGCAAAATACTAAGAGAATTCAAATGTTGACGGCAAGATGCTCTGGAGATGCAGCACTATATGCAAATTAGGAGATGGACTCTTATGTTGTATTCAAGTAGAATGGAAAGAGTTTGCAATCCTGGTGGAGTTCACATGACTGAGTTGTGTTAGAGAAGGAATCAGGTTTGGCCAACTCAGCTTTTTTGAAAGCTGATATTTTTTGGCTGAAAGTTTTGATTTCCAATATTTGGCAAATTCAAATATTTTCCCCAATTTGAAGACAACAAAATCCTGATTCCAGGTGTTTTTACTGGCTAATATAACACCTAGTAAACGGGCCAGCATTGGTGCCCTGCCCCTGTTCTTGGATGAGGCTCTTTATCGAAGCCAACATTTATTAGTACAGTGATGGGATTCATTAATCTGATGTGTTTTTAAAAATTGCAAAGGCTTCATGTCACTGAACATTCCCAGTGGTGGTTGTGTTGAGCATTCCAACCGGCTTGAGTCTCATGCACGATCTACACATTAAAAGAAAGAAAGAAAGAAAAAGAAAACACCAATTCGAACATCCTCGACTCCCTGGCGGCTGTTTTTCAGCGCCCCCAACAACTCAGTATGTTTAACACCAGGAAGTGTGCTCTCTTTCCATTCCAAGCTTATGGATGTATGTCTTTTCTCTCTCTCTCTCTCTCTCTCTCTCTCTCTCTCTCTCTCTCTCTCTCTCTCTCTCTCTCTCTCTCTCATAGTAAGTCAATCGATAAGCTTTTGACAATTATACAGTATATCCATAATATTTTCATTTTGGTGAAAATCTGTTGTTTTTTTTTTTTGTTGTTGTTTTTTTTTCTCTATTTTCATTTTGTTCTTTTCAAGATTGTCAATGTTGATGTGTGTCAGAGTTCGCTGTCTAGCTAGCGCTTGGCTTACTGCGCTGGAACATCATTTTTAATGAAGCAGAGATGAGCAAAAGTGGAGTCCTGGAAGGCTTTTCCAGTGCAAACGAATAAGCTCCCCTTCCCCTTGTCACCCTGATTTCAACAAGTGAATGCGGAATAGCCCTTTTTTATTTTATTTTAATTTTTTTTTTTCAATCTCATGTATGCTTCACTTTTTATGCTCGGACAGGGGAAGGGACGCGGTTCTACTTTCCTTCCCTTTTTCTCTAACGGAATAGAAAAGACTCGTCGGTGCAGCTGTATCACACCTGGAGCTGTAACCTGAGCGGAAGGAACACAAGCGGAGCAAAACTCTTTTGTCAGTGGAAAGGCAGTCCCTGAGCTCTGTGTAGAGAGAGAAAAAAAAAAGAAGCTACATCTGCTTTGCCAAGAAGCAGGATGTCAAACACAATGAAGTGATCGTGAACTAACACTGCCTCAACTGACTGACACAGGAATTAGCCAATGGCAAACTGTCACAGCAACAGCATGGGCGTGCCTCTTCATTCATCAGCCAACAACCATCTAACCGCCTCTTCTTCTACTTGTACTTCTTCTACAATAGCCAATTACAGCAGGATTACTCTTCATAGCTTTAACTCAGCAGCCGGTCTTGGCTCTGCTTTCGGAAAAAGAAGAAAAAGAAAAAAAAAAAAACTGTGGTGCACCAAGGGCTGATGGCATTCTGAGATTTAGTGGGACAGCTGCTGTGGAATTGGACGTGTCACTTTACTGTGAAAAAAAAAAAAAAAAAAAAAGACAATGCAGAAATGAAATGGCTCCTTTTTGTCCCGTTTTGACCCAGAAAAATCTTCTTTTTTTTTTTTTCCTTGTATCGGACCTCCGGAAGACTGCGTAGAATCTGTACAGAAGATCTTTAAAGGAAAGGAAGTATTTTTCACATTTCCACAGGCAGACGTAGAGCCGTACAGGGCAAGTGTGTGCAGTGACTGACAAGATGTCGCCTCCTAAAAAAACCCAAAGCGTGACATTACTCTTTTTCTCACTCTACTCTGTCTCCCATCGCAGCTCTTAAAAAAAAAATCAGATTTTTAACCGTTTGTTAAAGTTGAAAGACGTATATAAAAAAAAAAACTGGACTTTTTACATGCAACATCAGCATCTATCTACATCATCAGTTTTAAAAAGGAATGGGGAACAGGGTGACGGGGTGAGATTGTGCTTGGTTCTTAAAGGGTTCTGACAGCGAATAGATCAGTTCTTCTAACTGTGTATCTCTCGGGCGTGAAGTCGATTTACCATCGGCGCTCACCCGAACCCGAACAAGACACCCCCCCCTTGGTCTCACACGACCTCGACCCCTCCTCCTCATCAACCCAGGTTTCAGCAGCTCCACCTCAGTAGCCTTACTTACAGAAACCTCACTCAGCTGGAAAACATTTTTAACAGATACCTCAATCATTTACAGGATGACTTTTTTCACAATAGCCTTTTAAGGGAACCAAACATAAACTCAAAAAAGAAATAAAAAAAATACAAAAACACAAAATACACTCACAGACACACACACACACTACAAACAAACTCTCACCTCAGCAACCTCTTTGCAGTGTTTTAACTTCAAACATACAGATACTAGTTGCCAGTTGTTGTATAAAGAAGGTTGTCCAAGTAGAATCCTGTTGCCAGTAGACCAGTCAGTATATGAGTGGATCCCAATGTTTCTAAATGTTAACTGTCACTCTATCTCTCTCCTTTTTTTTATTTTTTTTTCTGCTTTACTCACTTTATCCTCATCTCTGCCTCATTCTCTGTTCTCTATCTGTACTGTCTCTTTGTTGTCTCTGTCTCTACAAACAGATGACGTGCCGCTAAGCTTTGGCGCTGCGTTTAACCAAACATACTACCTCTCCCTTCCGCACATATATTTTTTTTTTCTTTTTTTTTTGTCGCAGAATGATTGTGTTTATTATAAAGCATCAGTTTTTATTTTAACACTAATTTAGAAGGGTTTTGTTTTCTTTCTTTTTTTTTATGTATTTGTACAGTATATTCCTTTTTTTTTTCTCTCTTTTTCAAATGCTGGATGATTTTTACCTCAACGAATCTCAAGATAAGCCTACAAATCTTAAGTCAGTAAATCAGAGGCCTCTTTTAGCAGCACTTTACCGCTGAAGTGTGCACATGCATAAAGTCAAACTATGTTCATATCGCAGCTGAAAACAGCCCCAAACTCAAATCTAGTAGTTTCCAATGATTTTAAACAGCTAAAAGCATCGTTTCCATCTGGACGACATGGATCGGGGAGTGCAAATGGATCCAATTATTGAGGTAGCTGTAGCATGCAGGACAAAAGGAAAGCCAGAAAGCTAAATAGCGTGGTGTTTGGGGTGATTTTTGTGATGCACTTAAAACTGGAAGAAGCATTTTATAACAGAAAAGGGAAAAAAAGGACTAGCTTGACAGTTGACCATTCACGGTGTCGATAAAACTTAGCAAAAAAAAAACCCAACTGTCCAGCACTTAGCCCGCAACATAAAAAGAAAAACAAAGAAAAAAACAACAGCAACTCACTACTTGTTGGTTTTAGTTCTTCTTAGTTTTCTGCTTTTTACAATTGAAATAAGAAAGATAATATGGCCATTAGTGAGTTATAAAGATGCTGGAAGGTAGATTTTATGTTTTAGAAATGCTAAAAAAAAACAAGCTAACTGTTTCCCCCAGGCTCCAGTGTTTATGCTAAGCTAACCGTCGCCTGAATGTATCTTCATATTTAACATACAGAGATGGTAAAGATCCTCTCATCTAGTTCTCAAAAGTCAATAAGCTTATTTCACCAACATACTTGAGTTTCCTTTTTAATAGTAAAGAAAGAAAAATGACAAAATAAGTGAAGGTTGCAGCAGTCAGTGAAACAAAATAAACTGACAAAGCAAAATCTGTATCTAAGCATAGTTATAAAGAATTTTAAAAAAGAGAGAAAAAGAAAAAGTGGAGAGAGGACCAAAAGAGACAATGGATTAATATATATATTTTTTAAAGTTTATCCAAGAAAAAACATTAGCATTCTGAAGCACAGCAGACTGGATCTGGCTAATTCAGAGCGTCCTAGAATAGAAATAATCCAGTCATTTCACATGTGATCAACAACTTGGTGGTTTTACTCTTAGTTTTTTGCTTTTCACAGTTTAAACAAAAAGATAATATGTTAATTAGTGAGGTGTACAGGTGCTTAAAAGCATATTTGTCGTTTTAGAGCCAAGCTAGCTGTTTTTCTCCAGTTTTTATGCTAAGCTAACCACGGTCTCCTGGCTGTATCTTCATATATAACATACACGCTTCTCATTTAACTCTCAAAAGTAAAGATGCTTATTTCAAAATAGTGAGTTTCCTTTAAATAGCAAAGCAAGAAAAACGACAAAATAACTGAAGTTTGCACCAGTCAAACAAAATAAGCTGACAAAGCAAAATCTGTATCTAAGCATACTTAAAAAGAAAAAAGAAAGAAAAAGAAAAGTGGACCAAAAGAGACAGTGGTAAAAAAAAAAAGAAGTAGTTAACTCCAAGGGAAAAAAAGAAAAACAAGCAGTTTAAAGCATAACATGACTTGTTTGCTTGAGTTTAGGGATCTGGCTAATTCAGAATGTCCTAGAATAGAAATGATCCAACAATTTCACATGTGGTCAGCAATTTGGAATTGAACCCGAGGGTCTGCATTGTGAACATAGTATACAGGCTTAAAGGCTTAGAGGCGGTGTAGATTAGATGTGCATCTAACCATCAACGCACACTTCAGAGGCAAATGATGCATGAAGAGAATCTGCAAATCTGGAGGTCGCGCTTAAGGCCGCTCCTCCTCCAGTTTAGCGACGCCTTCAAAAACTGTAGAGCTACTTAACGACAGGTGGTGATGTAGTAAACCGCCTCCTGATTTGGCCAGAAGACGTGGGTTTTTTTGTTTTTGTTTTGTTGTGTGTTGTCTGATGGGACAAACTGCCAATTTTTTTTCCTCTGGGTTGAAAGTGTTGAGTCGGTGCCACACAGACGAGTAATCTCTGGATGTGGAGGCCCCTGCCAACACTTTCAGCTTCACACACGTGTCCAAAGATAAGGGATGGAGGTTTCTGCATTGATTCATACTGACTCAGATAAAAGGGAGTGGTAGTTAGAATTTGATAACCATCCTTTTTATGACATCCAAAATGTAAAAAAAAAAAAAAAAAAAAAAAGTAGTGGCTGTGGCCTGGTTTTAACACCTAACACTATGGTGTCTCTAAGTCGGCTTCTCTTTCGCATCGCAGGTTTCCTGTGCATTTCGTCTCTAGTTGTAGCTTTTTCCTCAAAAGGGTTGTAACATTGGGATCCCATTTTTTAGATATCCTAGAAACAAATAGTGTGTCAATCTTTCTGCTCAGTAGCCAAGCAAGTCTCACACACCTGCTCCAACCCAACCTCAGCACTCTGCCTTCTTCTAACTCTTCCTAACTCTGGATCTGACTCCTTTTTTTTTTTTTTTTTTTTAATTTTTATTTGCTGCTCGCACTCAGCTTTCAGGAAACCAGGCCTTCAAACTATATGCTGTGAATGACACACCAAGCCTTTTAGTGATCACTCTTGTATCATAGAGACAAATGAATCACATCTCAGCTCGCAGCATGTGGAAGTAAACGCTCTTCGAAGGTTCATTTATATTAAAATCAGCTGCCGTTGATGGAAGACCTCGGGCAGATACTCAAAGAATTGTCAGTAGCTAAGGATATATTCAACATTGAAAATGCTTTGATATATTATTAAATGCCTCGATATGTTATCTGTGGCTTGGCAAAAAAGTGAGACCCAATTTGTTGACTAATTGATGGCACAAAAAGCTCTTAGATATGGATATTAGGAAGCTCGTGTTGAATAAATGTTTACACTTTAAATGAGCTGCATCCTGAAAAATGAAATGAAAACAACTATTGAATATGTAGGTGGACAGATTATTGAGTAAGTCTCGTTGACCTCAGTGGAGGTCCGAGGCCCATACTGAAATAAGGTTGCCCGTGTTTGAACCTGATTAGAGCATGTAGGTAGAACGTCGGCTTTTCTACCGTCGCCACAGATGGATGGTTGTCATTCAAGACTGATTGTCATCTGTTGCTCTGACTGCATTTCTCTGCTACCTCTTTAAATATGCGCTTGCTCATACACACATGAACTTAAACAACAGCAGTCACAGGCGAACACACACACTCACACACTCATACACTCATACTGACTGACTCAACACATACTGAACACAGCACACACACTCAGATGGACACACACACATACACAACGCACACTTGTGTGCACGTCTCTCTCCCTCACCAGCAGTTTTTGCCAATGATGCACTTGTGTTTTTGTCTCTAAATGCTCTGCAAAACGTGTGACATCTAAAAAAAAAACAAAAAAAAAACATGATTTGTTGTCATCATTTTGCTTTTCTTTAAATATAAAAAATAAACTCTCTAATCTCTATAGTAAGACCTGGACTAGCCAGGTGGATAGACATACATTGAATATTAATTCATCCAGTGCATACAGAAGGTTTCATGTATTTACAAAAAAGAAAAAAGAAAAAACATAAATGCACATATTGCTCAGCTCAGTTTGTACCTTGGTGTGCCTAGAACCCACAGCCTTATTTTGGGACAATATCAGGGGTTTTAATGCAGGACGATCTGTCTTTGTATTGCTGATGTTAAGACAGTTTCATTGAGTTTCAGTAGCTGTTTTTTCCTCTCTTCATATCCACACATTTGTTAGTTTCTTCAGTTTTTGTATAGGTTTTATGAGTCAACAGTAGTTTGCTGGTGGGAGGTGCATGACGTTCTGCTGGTTGTTCTTTTATTCTATCCTAGCACTTATTCATTCCCCTTCGGTTGATTTGGCACTGACAGTTGGTTCTTGTAAAGCCTGCGTGGTTTAGATCAAAGGACGGGAGGTCATAAATGAATCCGGTTAACTTAATTAAACCAGCTTGCAGCTCAACTGTTATCAAGTTAAACCCTTTCTATTTGCCGTGATGCAACAGTCCAATTAAACTTCTTAAAAAGAGGTTTACAGATTTGATCTACTAAGAATACCCAGCAGACCGTAACCTTCCATAGCACAAACTATTCTCATTATTAAAACTAAAGAGAAAAAAAAGTTTTTAGAACCGTAGTTGAGTCCCAAGATAAGTACTTTTACCTTCACACATGCACACCACCATGCAGTAAAACTCACCAGACCTCAGTGCTTCTAGCGGAAACTTGTCTTCTCAAAATATACAGTTGCCATGGCATCGCTGTTGATGGCACCATCGACGGCCCTATATAACAAGAAATAGTATTATACATACAGGACCTTAATCAATGTCTCTCTTCGTGGTCAAATCACCGCCTGTTTTTGTGTTGCTGTTTTTCTTTTTCTTTTTTGCTCTTCTTCTCTTTGAAGTTGATCCATTGTACTTTGATTACATGCATTGTATGTAGTAAAATACTGATAATGTTTTGGGGAAATCACAAATAAAACAGCTGTACATAATGATGCAAAACATTCTGTGTGTCTGCTCCTGTTTTTTTTTTTGTCTGGAGGTTCATTTCTGGATGACAGTCAGGTTTAACACTCAGTTTATCCAAATGATCAACAGTTACAACTCAAAGTCTGGTTATATTTTCCCTCAGTTTGAGAGATCTGGCTTGACTTTTTTGGCACCACCCATACATAATGAGAATCTGTTGTACAGAAAGTGTGTACCTGTTTTAGGATTATTTCTCTGGTAGAAAGTAGTTCCAGTGAAGACAGCTTTTTAAAAGAAAAAAAAATCAATATATATGCTCCACTAATGAAATTTAATTCACCTCCAAATTCACATTAGGATTATTTTTAATGTTTAAAAGCATGGTTTGTCCAAGAATGAAAAAAAAAGAATTAAAAACGGTTTTCTTCAAATCACTTTACATCTGTACTTCCTGGGTAGAATATATATATAAAGCCAACATGAAGGCTGTTAGATACTATCACACAGACTATCACTTTATATGTTATGGTGTGATATGGATCATAAGTGACAGTCAGTGGCTATTGGGATGAATTAAAACAGATCTGATGTGTTATGATGAGCTGACACAGCTCCCGGGCCTTCTATCTGATCTCATTACATTTGATGATAGTCATTTATACACACTATGAGCTTTTAAATGGTGGCGCATGATGCATGTGCACGTTTTTGGTCAGTAGAGGGCGCTAAGATGCTATTATAGGCTTGTGTATGCAGGTCAAAAAAAAAGGGAAGAAGGAAACACTACCCTGGTTTGTTTTTTTTTTGGCTATTGTTAACTTTATGGCATAAGACAGGTTTTTATTTTATGATTTGATGTATTTCTCCATAAAATAGGATGATGATATATAAACAAATATAATGTTAGACTCAAATAGACAGGCAGCTGTATCCAACAAAGTTGCTCTAAAACATACCATCCAGCAGGAAGATATAGAACTTTTATACAAAGATATACAAAGAAAAGCTGGAGCTGCAATACTGAAAGTGTCATGGTATCAAAATATGATTAAAACATCCAAATATTTAGTTGTTGTCATTGTTAACCAATCTCATGATGTCTGGGCTGCAGTAAAGCTTTCCCTCCACTATCTTCAAATGCTGCAGAATTTCACATTTCTTCTTTAACAACTCAAAAAACATAGCCTACTTAACCATTTTTTTTCATTAAATCACATTTATATGTAAAAAGTTTCCAAATGTTATCAATTGCTTTTTTACCTGATTTTGAACTGATTACTTGCCTCAAAAGTCCACCATAGAAAATGACCCATGACACAACTACCACACTGCTCAGGTGTCAGCTGTACAAATGACATTGCGGTCGCTGTTGTTATTTTTAATGCAGCACTACTCCTCCCGAATCCCAGGGAAGTCCATTTGCATTTCTCTAACTGAACTCCTACAGTATACTTCTGAGGTCTGTAAATACTGTATATTTCAACTTGTAAGTGGAAATCAAAAGGAATGTATTTGTTCATGCACAGCTTATACAACATACAAACCATTAAATCATCCTGTAATTGCTGCATTTCCTTATTAAATGATCCTCATTTGTGTAAAGAGGGGAGATAGGAATAGTTTATTTGTATGTGTTATATTTTACAGTAGTAGGACCACATACAGTAAAGAATAAAGTATATTTGAATCATGTTTCATATATTTAAAGTGAAAAAAGCCCACAGAACTGACTCGGTAGTGTACAAATCCTTGTTTATCAGGGATGTTACATTCACTTCCCCTTCTCTAGTGATAAGACGGCAGCTGCGGCACCATGAAAGGACAGAAAAGATGAGCATAAACAGAATAATTCACCAGAACTGGAAAGCTTGGACGCCTGAAAGTCAAATCATTATTTTAGACATCTCTTTGATTGCGGATAAATGTGATATTTTCTTAATTTGCCTTTTATTTTGACGAACCCCACCCGGCTGAGCCCTCCTAGCGTGGATGAAACAAACGCTTTGGGGAGTTATTTGCTTTAAAGGAGGATGACAAAGTGCTTGGCCTGTCTGTGATGAGAGTCATCCAAACATCATTAGGCGAATCTCCTCCATGTGACCCTTGCAGGAGACGCCTCGCATGCAGATGCAGATCTGTGGACTTGGAAGAGTAGAGCAGAAGTTCTGATTCTATATATTTCTTTGAATCCAAATCTCATGAGGAAAATTCCAACATTTCAATCTAATATCGCACAGTTAATGAAGTATTTTCCCTCTTTTCTGTTTATTTTAATGACACAGCTCCTCATGGTTGGATAAATGTGTTCTCAAGCTTGAAGTAAACTACACTGAAGCTGCCATCAACACTTCCACTATATTGCGCTCGTTGCGGTTTTTCATAATAACTGCTCCTCGCATATTGAGTTCTCCTCCGACCGCCAACCAGATGCTAATGGCTCTCGCCGGGCTGTGTTGATTGACTATTATCTCACTGGCTTTCACGGCTCATATAAAAAGAGTTACAATTATGGATGAGACAGAAAAAGCCAAGCATCTCAAGTGTCTCTACAGTCACATTCCTGCATAATTACTGCGCGCGGCAGTGTTGGGAAACAGCTCTGACACACAAAGACATGCTGAGGCGTGAATACACACACATTCACATATACACTTGTCAGATGTTATTGATATGCCCGCTTGACTTCCTTAGTCACGTCCTGCTCAGGGTGACGTGTTCAAATTCTCTTTTACTGGAATGTTACAGTGACTTCGCAGTGAACTTGGAAACATCATGATCACACAGGGTAAAATGGAAATTCAGCTTACGCCTCTGAAATATTTTCAAAAAAACCATGGAGACAGTTTACATGAGCTCTGTTTATGTTGACTGATTACTTTTTCTTTTTTTTTTTGGACAGATAAGGGAGGAATGTATGTTCTTTTCTGGCCAGGTAATACGTGTTTGGAAAGAGAACATTGACATATTATCCAAAGATTCAGGACTTTTTTTCTTTACTATTTAATACCCAAAAAGAACGCATAACTGTGTTTTTGCTCTGTGAAGCCATCACTACTCAAACAGGTGTTTATAGCAGTAAACAGAAGTCCCCATGCACAGACAGTATATATTCAATAGGGAACATCTTCAAAATGAACCACTTCACACTGAACTGACTTAACTGTGACTGCTTCGGGAGGGATTTTGTTTTTATCAGGGACTATTTTCAGCAGCATATTAATACACCTTTGCCATACTGAGGCCGTGTATATGTGATGGGTTACAATAAACTACAGTGTGTGTGCTCATGGACAGTGAAAACAGTGTGGCCAAGTAGTTTTAAGACAAAGTTTAAGGTGGATTAATATTACATTTGTGGTCAGTTATTTTTAATGTAACATTATGGTCAGATATCAGTTTAAGGATGGAAGCCTGTTGTTATTCTACAAATTCCAATAAAAGCAAAAGTAAATGTGATGGGTCAAAATAAACTAGAGTGTGTGTGTGTGTGTGTGTGTGTGTGTGTGTGTGTGTGTGTGTGTGTGTGTGCTCATGGTAATTCAGGGACAGGTCACTCAGTGCAACAGTGTAGCCAAATAGTTTTTAGACAACATCAGAGGTCTGCAGCACAGAGGAATAAAATAATCAGAATATGGATACATTCATTGCTTGTTTGGTGTTGTCATTGGAATTTGTTGCAATAAAAAGATATAGACTTAATCTGATTTTCTCACCATAATTTGACATTAAAAATAAGCACAAATGCAACATTAATCCACATTAAACTGTGACTGAATCATATTTTCTACATAATATAAGCACAACACTGATTATGTCTGCTTTCTAATGAAGAAAACCAAGGGAGAAAAAGACTTTCTTCTCCTTGTATGTAACAAAACAAAACAAAGAGACAATATTGGCTTCATGTATCGGTCCGTTCACAGAAGGGAGTCACCTCCAGTATTTCTTACTTGTCTCATTTTCACATCAGCATTTCCCAGTGCTGCGCTGCATTTCCCAGCGGAGGAGTGTTTTAGTGAATAAGATTCTTGTTTCTCCAGCCAAGTGTCCGGCATCCACAGCTGTTGCTGCTGCAGACAAATGGAGGAGTGGAGTCTTCACTTTTACATTTTATATTTATGCCTCCTGTTTCTCACAGTTAATCAGGCCTGTACTGAAAGAGCCTGCCATCTTTACACGATCAATGTAACATAGTGTACATAACATAAAGAGAGGAGGGAGGGAGAGGGGGGGTCACAGAGGGACAAAGAGATAGTGAGAGGAAGAAGAGGGAGGTGTCGGGTTGAAAACCAGAGGGTGGGGTGTTTAAAACATGGAGGATCGTGGGGCTACAGAGAGAGAGACAGAGAGAGAGAGAGAGAGAGAGAGAGAGAGAGAGAGAGAGAAGTTGCGGTAACATTGCTGACGCACATGTGAAACACGGAGGGGAGGGAGGGATGGAAAGGAATCTCTAGCTGGGATCACCAAACCTCGAGACGAGGTCAGAAAGCCACTGGCGACATGATGAACACACACACCCACACGCGCATACACACACACACACGCTGGAGTCGCGGTAGTAATAATAACAGTAATAATAGTAGTTTAATAGGTGATAATCATCGATGGGGTTATAATCGTGAAAACCACGAGGGGCGAGGGAACCTAAAACCTTTCTCTCTCTCTCTCTCACTCACTCTCTCTCTCTCTCTCTCTCTCACACACACACACACACACACACACACACACTTACTTTTCCTTTTCAAAGGCATGCTACCTCAAAAAAGTAGAGCTTTGGTTTGTTACTCAGGGGGCAGCCCTCTGTCACCACTCCTTTGTCCCTGTTCATTTCCTCTATATATGTGTGTGTGTGTGTGTGTGTGTGTGTGTATGTGTGTGTTTATGTGTACAAGCATTCTAACATTTGCCAGCATGTTGAATGGTTTATGTTTTGACTGTTTGTGTAGCTGTGTTTGACAGTTCTGCCGAGAATTTCTATTGTGCAGCTTTTCACCATAAATGTCTCACACACACACACACACACACACACACACACATACTGTTTTATGTCGTACATGTTTTCTGATTCGTGCAACAGCGCGTGTGCACACATGCAAAACTCAAGTGAGTGTGTGACCCCCGCAACTGTTTTTATTTTTGCACGGGCATGTGAATGAATGTGTGTGCGTGTGTGTGTGTGTTTGTGTGTACAGTATGCATGTAAGTGAGACAGATAGAGTCCCATCAGTATGTATACAGGGTATGGATGTGTGTGCGGTTGCATGCTGATGTGAACATGTGTGTGTGTGTTCTGGCCAGTCAGAGCGTGGGAATGTGGTGAAGGATTTCTGTGGTATTTTTAATGTTTGTTATTAAATATTACCACAAGGGACCACGACCAAACCCCAGACACTCCTCCTCTGCTCCTCCTCGTCCTCCTCCTCCTTTTCGATCCTCCTCCTCTTCAAATAACAATGAGACGAAGAGGAAAAAAAAAAAAACTCACTCAACTTGGTTTTAAATAAACTTGACGCTCAAGGAAAAAAGGTCATACAAGTCAAAACCAAACTAAATGCAGAATAACTAGAGAGTAACAAGAGAAGGCAAACCTGCGTATCAAAGCTATGGAAAGCAAAGCGAGACATTCGTAACTAATCTGGAAATGATGAACAACAGATCAAGTCATCAAAGATGTAAAGAAGCGATAAAGAGAGCCACGTCATGGCAGGTGTCTCCGGGTTGTTTCTTGTGTAGACAGTAATATGAGTCACTTTTGGAGCTTTTTCTGCAGCTCGGATGAAGAGGAGCCTCTTTAGTTAAACAGATCAGTTCAACAGGTAAACAACTGTAAGCAGATAAACAATAAAAAAAGATGTGATGTCCTTCTCTTTCTTTGGCTTAAGAGGTTGCTTTGGATTGTTGGTCCAGGAGCCAGCAAGCAGGATTGGAGAGGACGTCAACAAACTACCTGTACCTCGGTAGTTTAGGTGGTTCTTCCTAGGCCTCCACCAGCCAGATGGGTTCAGGTTTTTGTGTCACCCACACACTGCATTCATGACTGACTAACATGATATTGTAACTGAAGTTGATACTAAAAGTTATTTTGGAAGCTTTATTCCTGTGTGATTCCCCTTTTTTTTTTGTGTCTCTGACTCTGAGTCGAGTCATGATAATGTGGGGACTCTTCCAAACATTTTTCGCTATGGTTAAAGCCTAGCTTGAGTGTGACAAAAGGAGAGCTTTTGTAGGATTGTTTGTTGGCTTGTCTTGTTTAAAACCTCGGGGGATGTTGTGGTATCCACATGGCATTTTTTTTTAGTAGGCCTCGGTAGCATGCTTTTATGTTGCCAATGTGTATGGGTTTCAAACATGAAATTGTATATAAATTCTTCGCCGGATTCAGGTTTTGGGGTCAGGATGGTCTGGTGGGGTTGGGAGTTGAGGGGAAGTACTTGTGCCCTGTTTTGGTTTTATTGAGCTAACTTTGTTTTGCCTGTTTCAGTTGAAGTGCTTTCAATCGTGTAAGCATTGGGTCATTTCAATTACAATGCCTGGGCTTGGGGTAGCCATTTTTCCCATTGACCCATTGATCCGCCTCTTCCCATTAGGGAATTGGTCATGTAAATATTTAGTGTGGCTGCAAACATGGGTAGAGCAGTTGTCTCGGGAGCACGTCCCTGGATGCAAGGAGGTTGCTGGTTTTCTGCCCCAGCGGTTTGCGGTACATGAGAACCCTCGACAAGCAGTGGCACAAAGACTAGGGTTGAGTGAGAGTTAGATATTTTTTGTGACAGATGGACAGGGTTGGTGACTGTCTGGATCAGGGTTATTATAGTTAACTATAACTAAGAGTAAAACTAAAGTAAAACCAGCTTTTGTTTTTGTTGTTTTGTTTTCTCCCTTCATTTTACTGTGTCATGTTCAGTGTGTCATCTTGAGATAACGAGCAGTTCCAGTAGGTGGCAGCATAGCGGATGCCTGCTTCTGCAAAACGCTGATGCTTGACGTGTAATTTACGATTTTCTAGAAATGGCTAAAATTCCAGGCAGATATATGAAAAACTAAGATAAAGCTACTTAATCACGTGTTAAACTAACTAAAACTAAACTGAATTAACAAAAAACAACTGAAAAACGAAATGAAAATGAAAAACTAGTGAAAATTTCAAAACTATGCTAACCCTTGTCTGGATTTGATGGTAGCTGTCCCATACCTTGTATTGTAACTACGGTTACAGCACAAATATTCAAAGTATTTTGGGGGAGTTTTCCTGGTTTCCCTACTGCTAATCCACTGACTGTTAGACTTACACCTGCTTCCCAAAATCTGTGAAAATGACACTTATAGGTTTCATATTGTAAAGTAGTGGTTGCAATGAAGTGGCCCATTAAGCACGCTTTGGTGTTAGATGACTCAGGCATGCCTCAGGATTAACAAGCAACAAGTCAGAAGGTGCCAGCCTGTCCACATAAAAACTGATGGATGGAGAAGTCAACTACAATTCCCATGGTGCATTTCATCCAGTCACTAACCTTAAAATTCTGTTATGTCCGCTGCTAACAGTAATTGCGTTGCAGAGAAAAGAGATATAAATTTACAGGCACCTGCTACACAACTGATAGACAAAACATGATTTGGTAGGAAGCTAACGTAATTAAAACTGGTGGTCACGCCATAAACCTTTAGGATTTTGTTATGGTGCTAAGCTAACCTAGGCTTATTTGATGTTGCTAACACCCTACTAAGGCTAGCCCAGTATTTAACAAGTACCTGCGGGTCCCTACATGTTTTGTTGAACGTGGGTGTGAGACCTGCTCTTACCTGGGTGAGTCTGGATATCTTTCCTAGCTTGAAAGGGTTGTGGGGTTGGGACTCACCCAGTACGGCTCTCCGGGTGCTCCAAGGCCAGCGGTTCCGAGAAAATGGTAGGTTAATGAGCCCAAAAACACCACGCCCCCCTCACCTGTGCATATCAGTCTAGACCACACCAACACACCAAAGTAAAATATACTGAATCGGAAGGTCCTTTGTGTTTTTATGTAACATTGAGGATATCATAAAAACTATGTTGCATCTCTATTGTTTTCAGTACTTACCTGTCAGTGTGGGTCCATGCAATCAATCTACGTGACTTTTTGCCGAGCACTACTATTTTTGTCATTTCTGTAATCTTGCAGGCAGGCAGCACACAAACAGGAATCACAGTAAAAGATGAATAATCTTTCCTCCACAGACATTTGTTCATGTCTGGTAAAGAGGCCCACTTACTACCCTTTTCTTAAGAAATTTAGAATAATGTTTCTATGGGAAGTTTGCAAACAACTATAGACTTACTTCCTTTCTTGTCTTCCTGGTCAGTCCGTCTTTACCAGAGTCATCACTTTCATTTTGACAGTGATTGTGGTAAGATGCATTCAATGTCATCAACAGATACTACCTTGCACAGAGCTCTATCATGCCAGCATCCAGTCATGTACGTTTGTAGCATTTTTCACCACAGCATGAAAGTAAATTTAACCTTGTTAATTCTCATCTGACCACACCTAAACTAAGGAGTTGGCTCAGGACATTCATGAGTGTTGTCTAACTCGTTTATTACACTTTAAATCATATTTTTGAATGCAAACCATAACATTGGCTTGACTGCTCTTGTTTAGGCCATTGAAGACACAAAGATCCCATCCTACTACAATTTTTGGCTACACTAGTGGCATGGCTCAAAGGATGGTTGTCTGTCAGCCCATGTTAGTCCTCAAAGTAGTTTTTTTTTTTAGTGGTTACTTAATTTCCCCCCCAAATTTCATCAAGTTGGACTAACTTCAGTCCCGTGAATCACAGTGGGAGTTAAAGTCAGTTGAGAAACCTCACAGTGTGATGATGTGTTGGTCCGGTTGTAGTCAAAAAGGGAGGATTTAAACCAGTCAGATCAGTTTTCACAGTGATGAGTAGAGTAAGCAGTTGGAATGTTTATCTGATCTGTCTACAAGATCAAGACAAACCAAAATACTTCCTCATGTGGTTCAACATCTTATCAACTGTGGCGTAATTTAAGAGTTGCTGCAGCCTCAATGTACTGCAAGCGCTTCATCCCTTCTGACTGCAGTTTTGAGTCGTCTGGCATTAAGCTGCGTTACGCTCTCTTGTTAGAGAAGAGAAGGTCAAGTTTTGGGTGGAGCTGACAGATGGAGGGATTCATACCATACAGTAAACATCTTTCTTTACTTACCGAATGCAGGACTCAGGATTTTTTCTCTGTTTCCCTCCTCTTTTTCTTGTGTTTCTGTGGTTTTATCTACAGTTTGAATAACATATCACCCACTCAAACCCTCTCTCTCTCTCTCTCTCTCTCTCTCTCTCTCATCCCTCATCCAAAGCAGTTGATGTTTGTGTCCTCGCAGGAAAGCATGATGTTTATTTCCTGCCAAGTCAGATATGAAGAGATTCAGAGCAGATCAGAGGTTGTATAAACGAACGTTCAGAAATACACTGCAGGAGGGCCTATTTTTAGTTTAATATGAGGACTTACATTTTTCTTCTGTTTTACAAAAACGACTGATGGAAATCTTCCAATGACATGAAGTAACCTTCTTCTGGCACAGTTAATGTTATTGAAAAATATATTTTTAGCTTTGATGGGAGGGGGGGGTTTCTGTCATTATGCAGTCCACTAGTATATTTGTCTTCCTGTCAAGCTTTTTTATCATCTAAAAAATTCTTATAAATATCAAGACAGCTGCAGCGCCTTAAGGAAGTGCTTCAGGGTCAGAGCGGAACATTTCTAAAAGACATAATGCTGGTTTTTTGACCCACACATTATATGGTGCATTGGTAATTTTATACTGCAGTCCAAAGTGTACTTTTCTCATGTTTTCCCAGTGTAGACTCATGCTTCAAACTTTCGTGAGGAGTCCTCGTTTCCCCCCCAATCAGCCCGTTTTCCTTTTTATGTCACCCATTTCCATCTGTTCCCACCTCTCTCCATTCCTGTTTGTTCCCCTCATCTCCAACTCGCTGCCTCTTAGCTATCTTTCTTTCTTTTTTTTTTTGTGAAGAAAGTATGTGAGAGCGCAATCACAGAGACTCCAAGCTTTTCCGCACAAGCAGCCAAATTTATCCTTGTGGTTTTCCACATGTTTATTTTGGGTTTTCTTGAGGGACGACATATCTGCGGGAAAACCAAACGGCCCGAAGCGGGTGCTTTCCCTCAAGGGATCATCGCGGCGCGGGTAAAAATAGGAAAGTCTTTTTTTGGGAAATGGAATTAAGGATTGGTGAACGCCTCCTGAGGGTCTCGCTGTCTCAAAGCTGGGACAGGACCAGCTGACGAGAGAGATCATCACTCATTTATTCTTTTTGTTTGTTTGTTTTTTTTATAGTCTTCTCTTTCCATTCTGCAGAGCATGTGAAAACAGCAATTTGGCTCTTGTTTTAGACACAATAGAAAAAAGCACCACAGCGCTCGCTCAGTATTTTAATAGCACTGTAATTTCCCTGTACAATTAGCACTAAAACATCACATAATTACCAAACAAAAAGAAAACAATGAATTATTTCTTTTACAGATTTAACAAGTCATTCACCGTCGCCTCCTCCTCTTATCTTTCCTCTGTCTGCTTCTGTATGTAAATCTGACCCGAGGGGAGAAGATTCATCTCTGTCATCCCTCTCAAAAAACACTCTTCTGCACTTCTCCTCATGCTTCTCCTTCCAGCTGAACTCGATGGCTGTCATTGTAGGATGTGTGTGTGGGTTGATAGGAATTCTGGGATAGGAAAAAAAACCTCCTCTGCTCTGACTTCTTGGTTTGACCTGTGTTTAACATGCAGTCTGCTACGGCAATCTACTAAACTACTACTACTGCTGCTGCTGCATTCATGGAAATTGTTGCTCTGCAGGGTGGGCGACCTGCTCAGATTGCATCAAGGGGAATGGTGGGCGAGTATTTAAATTGTTTTGCTCACCCGGAATTCGGCACAGCTAACCTGCATGAGTTTTTATGTTATCGCACTTTGTTGACACTGGCCCTCATCCAGCAACTGTCAATGATATGATGGAGGTTCCTCCCTGGCAAAACCTCTGACCTTTGACAATTCATTCTTCACTTAAAGGCATTAATGTGAGTTTTCCAGTGAATGAATACGGGGGCTCGCCTTGCCATGAAGCTGTCAGCACACCAAAAAAGAATTTTATTCCTCCGGCTTTCAGCAGAGAGTTTTAGTGTCCCATATTGGTCTAAATCCTGCTGTTAAACACTAAATATTAGCATTTTTTCCAACATAGAAAATCATTAAATTACAACCCTGTCTCCTATATCTTTTTTTTTTCTTTTTTTATCATGATCGATGTCTTAACTTCATGATTTTAGCATATTCATTGTGCTTAGATGCTGCATAAGTAAGAGTTCACAATCATAAAACTTCAGAGGGATAGGTGCTGGATTAAAAAACAATCTGTTCAATTGCAATACAAGGAGTATCCACATTTATGACATTTTGACCAACTGCTTCCTCAGGTAAAGATGTTGCATATCGATAACTACAGAAATAAAATTAAAAAAAACATGCACTTTTTTGGCTATACAGTGTATGTAAGAGTCACTCCTCTGATTTTACATAGAAAGGTCAGTTTACTAGTCATGAGGTGTACTACGCAGCGTGTGAAAAGCGTTATAAAATGTATTATGTGGTGCTGGAGGAACTTTCCAAAGTTACAAATAAATAAAGAAATAAATGAAATGATGTCATATGACATCATGGCTATGTCAGGTTATCTCATCAGAAAACCTGTGTTATAAACTGGTGACTTTGAGTGCGGAACAAGTGGGTATTTATCAGGCAAGGAGAGTCTAATAAAAAGCTGCCATGGAGTTGCATTATGGAAAATTCATCATGGGATTTTGCATTTTTGGCCTCTGCTGCCTTGATTTTTGACCATTTTATACACTCAGAAGTCCCAGAACTGGAAGTGCAATTTTAAAGTAGTAGTAAATTACTGGAGTACCCTTTTAAAATTAAAAAATAATTAGTTAATTTATTGATTCAAAATGAATCTAAATGGCCAAACTTTGTTTCAGTTGACAGAGTCAAACCAATCAGTTATTCAGTGAGACGGTCATTTCCCGTCTCATCCCGCATTGTTCTGTAATCACTGCTCATAATTGTGTGGACAGATGTGTACTATGGAAACTAAAAGGGGATGTTAGTCTGTGGTTGGCAGCTGTTGTTCTGTTGGCATCAGCAAATATTAGTATGATGCAGAGTGAAGATATGTAGTGAACTGAGAGTGAGAAGTGTGATGTCGGGCAAACTGCGAAAAGAAAAACAGTGTGATAATTACCTTTGAGGCAAACAACACACAACTCAATACTTAAGCTGAGAACAGCACTGTCTGGCACTGAATAATTGTATCAAGTGCGATATGATGACTCTTCTTGCTCACTTTCTTATAATAAATAGCCTGAAAGCAGCTTTATGTCCACGTCAGCACTGACCACAGTTTTCATCACTCAGCCGGTCACTTGGGTGTGTCTGGGAATCAGCAGGCTGCTGTCACTGAGACTAATAAGAAACATGTGCACATACACAAATATAAACAGATGTACAGACTATTTTATACGCACGGGTACACATGCTAGCATGCTCACGTGCAAAACTCCTTAAACAGGAGGCTCCATGTTGTATTTGCGAGTGCTTGCAGAAGAAATTCATATTCGGAACATAGTTTGGATTCTGTTTGATATACAAAGTGGTTGTGTGAAGGCTGCTGCAGTGATTGGAACCAGAAACCAGGAGAGCATAGAATCCAAAACACCCAGAATAAAGACACAGATTTAACAGAGGGCATTAAAGACTTGAAGTGCTAGTCATTAGGATTTATATGCCATCATAACACCAGTGTAAGCACAGAGTAATAAATGGATAGACATACTAGTTAAAAGGGCAACAGTGTTTTCACTTACATCTTATGTAACTTAAGATCATTGTGAGACACAGTTTGAAACACAGTGTAAAAAAAAAAAGTCCAGACAAGAAAAGAGTCAGAGGTGGAAGAAAATATACATGGAGCTTGTGTTAAGTTCAGTTTAACATGCAGACCGGAAACAGGGAGAAACAGCTAGCCTGGCTCAGTGGAGACTTCAGGAAGTTACTGTTCCCTGTAGTACTAGTTCAACACATAAAACAGCAACTTGTTGTTTTTAAACTTTAATTTTAATATGGATAAAACCAACTACATATAATGTTTTGATTATTGAGATTTACAGGTGCTTTAAAAAAAAAAGAAGTAAAAAAGCTTGGACAGAGCCAGGCTAGCGGTTTCTCCAAGCTACATTTAGCTAAGCTAACGGACTCCCAGCTTTAGCTCTATGATGAAAATGAGAATGCTATCAATCTAACTCTCTGTAACAAAGCAAATAATTATATATTCACCAAAATGTCAAACTATTCATTTAATGCAGAAATTGAACAAATAAAGATATAATAAACAAATATTGGAACCAGCCAGTCTGTCTTACATGAACATTTGACAGCAACTAAATCTGTCACAACCCCAAAAAATTGAAGATCACACATTTTTATTGCAGTACAGTTTATTGTAATAAAAATACATGAGAAAATAAACTAAAAGCCAAAGTTAAGACCATATGACACAGCAAACACTAATGGTAAACAGTGACAGAATCAAGAGTAGAACACCCCCCCCCCCCCCCCCAACTTTATTTAAAGGTCCCATATTATAATCCTTTTCAGCAAGTTCACATAGGTTTCTGAGGTTGTGAGGTTTTCCCCATAGACCACCATTGTGAAAGAGATGTCTGTCAAAGTGCTGATAAGACACCTCAAACTTAAAACAAGGTCAATTATGACTCTTGCTATAGTGAATTGTAATCCATGGAGGTTTGTTAAACATGAGCCAAGAAAGGTGATTTAAAAACCTGTGACAGTGTAAAGTCTATGGACCTGGTGGCAACTCGTGGGCAGGGCCAACCAGAGAAACACAGCTACACATATTTAGTGGACCACATACCCCCAGAAATAAACCCGGGAGCTTGAAACCTTTTTGTACTAGTCAAGAAATTCTTATTAGAATTAATAGTTGTCATTTTCACTCTGGTGTCTAGCTCTTACAATACATCCATGCTATTATCAGTGCTGCATTAGCTAGCAAACTAGGTAACTAGGACCTTAGCTGAGTGTGACAGTTCTATTTCCTAATCGTCTCATGTTGCACTGAGAGCAGACTGGACGTTACAGTGAATCATTGCCACTTCTTGAAGCATAAAGCGCTATTGTGAGACAGGATGGCTTGGGGCTAGCTGGTTAGCATGCTTACTTCGGTAGATACCTCCGCAATAAAATACATTGATTTAAGTGATTGTGATTAATCAACTTTCACTACTCTTGTTTCACTGTTATAAATCTCATTTTTTAACATTCATTTTGATTACAGATAAAGAAAAAAGTGATTCAATAAAAGAAAAAAAACATGTGCTTTGGATGTCAACCTCTCTCTCTCTCTCAGACTGTGACCTATGTTAATCCAATTGCAGTGGCGGAAAGCACAGATGCTCCAATGTGCATGCATTCACCGTCATGCATTCAAGGCGATTCGAAGTTCCGGTCATCCTTTTGAACCTGTGTGCTTCTGAATGTAACAAATACCACAAAGAAGACCCATTTCCTCTACATGTCCTCACATGACTTCCTGTGTACGGATGACCATTGTGGTTTGTTTTAAATATATTTGTGAAGGGACCATGTACAATATTAAACATAAATGTTTCCTTTTGATGTATTGCACCAGAGTTAGCTTATAACTAATTTACATCTACACACACAAGCATTCTCCTACATTAAGTCCACCAGGTTACTGCAGCCAGGTTACTCTATGTGAAGGGACAGACTATAACCAGGCAGGCAATCAGTCCAGGTGAGTTGAATCTTCCTGACGAGCCCACTCTCCAGGATCGTGCAAGGAAAAGTCCATGAAGCAGGTAAATGTTTCCACTAGTCATCACAAATTCTCCTTTTTCACAAAAGATATTTTGACATGTCACGCATCCCGCGCATGTGTAAAGACTGAAATGAATGATGTCAAAGTCCTGGTATTTGTTCATGCTGGCTCACTGTCACCCTGTCATGGCTTACTGGGACACTGGAATAAAAGTAATTAGTAACACCTGTGTCCAACCATTCTTGATAAAAGTATATAATTTTTTTACTGTGTTGTTTATTCCTCATTTGTGACTTTGCTTATTTATAAAAAAAAGACCTGACACTGTAATTGATGGGTTTGACTGGGTTGGAGATTATCTCACCCAATCTTTGGAAATAATTAAATCTAGGATTTAAGAGAAATCTAATTGGTGTTGCAGTTTCTCTAACCATTGATTTATTTGTCTAGCTCATCCATCCACGCTTACTTGCCCTTTAAACCTCACCACACATTCAAGTACATTCTTGGAGTTCCTTTGTTGCAGGTCATGAGCCAGGTCGTCAGCCTCCAACCTGGTCAAAGGATTGATGTGTTTTAGAAAATAAAAGTTGACATTTTAAAAAAAAAGATGTGGTTAAAATTACTGCTGGGCAGATTTAGGGGGTTTAATTTAAAAAGTGGAAAATGTTACAACTTTAATAATTGAAAGATCATTTTTGATTTACCCTTTAATTTTTAAGCGAAATGCCTCTGGATCAACTCAGACTTAAAAAGCCAGCGGAGATCAATTCGACAATCAGTTTGTTATCTTGTCTATAACCGCTTCACATCCATCATTTTCAGGGTTGGATGACAGACTGAACCAGATGTGATTTTGGGCTCCACAGGTTTGGTCTAAAACTACCCAGATCCCACAGTGAGCCCTGGTCTAGACGATTGTAATTCTCTGTGTGTGCAGCCGCAGAGTCAAGGTCCCCCATCAAAGAGGAAATGACTTCACGAGACTCAGAGGCCTCTGCAGTGCCTGGGGGAAGGGCTGGTATGCACATACACACACACATACACATAAACACACAAACACACACACACACACACACACACACACACTGGTAAACACATGCAAGCATGCATGGACGTGCACAGCACAGCAGGCTGCCACGCACAAATGCACAAATTGCAAGTGAAAACACACCCTGCAGGAACACACATACATACATATAGGTAATTTAAATACACACACATTCCAGCCTGTCACCCTACATGGCTGGGTGCTGAGTGGGTAATTTATTTTAGCAAGCCTATGTGAGAGTTAAAAATGGAATGTTTCAGCTACATAAAACACTTCCTGTTTTGACGACTCCCTCACTGAGCTGTTCCCTCAGCTAAACAGTCCCAGAGCACCACGTAATGACACACAGGAAAAAATGTGTGTGTTTGTGTCTAAATAAACCGCGTACGGTTATCCTCTCCGTGTATGTGTTATTACACATTTTCCCCACCAGTCTGCTCGCTTTTGTGTACAGATGGAGATGTTTTTATGTTTGCGTGGCACGGCTGCATGTCTGCCCACAGTTTGTATGTGTGTGTGTTTGTGTATGTGTGTGTGTTATCACAAGAAGAACAGGGAGAAAAGCACTGTGGAGTACATCTCTCACATTTATGGTACTGGACTCACTGTATTTAGATTATGCGAATGATCTCATAATAGTACATTCAGTTTTTCCAGGATTATATTTTTCAAAGCACAGGTCAGCACCCACATTTGGGCTGCTGGTGCCTCTCCTGCTGGGCACCCGGTTGGGTCAATAACACAACACTAAGGAGGTGATCACTTTAAAGATTTCTTGTTCATGTTGGCTTAAAAGATGAGGTTCAAAGTTTTTTCTCAACCATGAAAAAATAAGTTCCATAATCTTGTTTGTTCACCACAAGGCCCATTTAGCAGCTGTTCTGGAGCTTTCAATCATATCACATGATGTTCATCAGCAGCTTTGAAAAAGTGAAAAATGTAACATTTACAAATGCATGAAACTGGGCACACTCCCTAATGACAGCTGATGCGATATGATCAAAAGCTCCAGAACAGCTACTAAATAGACCTTGTGGTGACATTGATTTCTCCGTATAATGTTTTTGTAATAAACCCACACAACAGTATAACAGTACAAAATGAGAGCGTAACAGTTCTCCAGCTTGCATTTACATCAAGAGACATATTTCTCCCACAGTCAAATTTATTACCCATGCAAACCTCCTTTGTGTAAGATTTACAATCAATCTGTTATCTCTCTCTTTGTTCCATAGTTATGATTAAAAACAGATAATCATCTAATGGCAGAGATCCCACAACCAGATGTTTAATCATGTGTACTTTGGCAGGATCCTCGCAGTCGTCTGTCCAAATCACCTCACAAGTTTTTCATTCACTCTGCTGACAAAACCAGTGAAAAGCTAAACTCTCTTGCAAAGAGAAGCAGGCTGCTGCAGATTGAGAACTGATTGCATCTCTCCGTGGTGTAACATGTTGACTTCTGGCTGACTGAAATTACAGGTGTTTCCAACAACAAAGTATAAGATCATACAAAAAACACATACACACACACACACACACACACACACCTCCCACTCACTGCATTTAAGCCACAAGCCCACCACTGAGACAAACCAACATATAGACGCTTACTATAGAGCTGTGGGATGTATAGTGTGTGTGGTGCTGCCGCTGACTGTGCTCATTATCTGCAACATGCATGGATTTTTTTTTTTTTTTTTTTTAAGCGCCTTTATTTTTTTCTCTTTGCGTCATTTGACATATTTGTCTATCGTACCCACTGCTCTTCTCTTTGTCTTCTCGCACGCACATAAATACACGCACACCTCACTTTACAATGTTTCACTCTTTCAGTCTCTGCACACCCCCCCTCCCCACACACACACACACACACACACACACACACAAACACACACACTCCATCTTCCCTTTCCCTCCCTTGTCTCTGTAATCCCTGCAGCTGTTGCTCTTACTCACACTGCTGCCTCCTCCAGACAAAAACTTGTGTGTATGTGTGTGTGTGTGTGTGTGTGTGTGTGTATGTGTGTGTCTGAGTTAGAAATAGAAAAAGCTTGATTCTGAATGAAGGAGCGGGGACAGAAAGAGCAAGGGTGAGACGTGAATGAGAGGATGGGAGACGGAGCTGTGGAAGAAAAATCCCCGTCCAGTTCCCCCCTGAGAGAGCCTCCGTCTTCCCTTTCTCCCAGACCCATTGTGTTCCCTCTTCACCTCCTTCCTCCCTCCATCCATCTCCACATCCTCAGCAAATACAGGCTCTGCACTCGGATATCACAAATCTATCAGCCACATCTGGCTCCATCATGAATGTCAAGCGGAGGGATGGCTGTGCGCAAATAATAGCTTTATAACAAGCATGTTATATCTCTCAAAAGACGATTGCGGTTTGGATAGCGTTCATTTCAGCCATGTTGTTAGGGAACAGTCTGATAAAGTAGATTTGTTTCCAAACTGAGGTTACAGTGACACAGGAAATATCTTGTTTTAAGCACTGCTTTCTTTTTTTTGGTCTCTTTTCTCTCTCCATTTGTGTTTTGGCTGAGAAACAGAACAGAAATTAACCCTTTTTGATTTAATTGACAAAGTCTGCTGTTCCAGTCACTAGTCCAGGATCTGAGGAACTCCAGTGTGGATTTCAGTGAGCAGATTGTCCTCTTTAAAGGGGAACTCCGCTAATTTTTCATATGAATATCAATTTACTAGTCATGCGGTGTACAATTCAGGCCGTGAAAACAGCTGTGCAGTATTTTCTGTAGCTCTGGAGGAGACTGTGAACTGGGGGCATGAAGTTGAAAAGATTGTGGATATTTGCCAGGCAGGGTGTAACTTCCGAAACACGTGTTTGAGTTGCAACATGGGAAGTGTAGGATATTGGTGCACAGTGTAGAAAAATGCACATTAATTCAAATTGTAAATTCATGTAGGACACACTGCAATCAGAAAGCTAACAGGCATCTCTTTATTCATCTCTTTAGGAGGCTCTCGAGGGACTGCTATCACACTCATCCACTTCTCCACTGGCTCTCATCCCCTTCTTTGCAGGATGAGTAACATTAGCTGAGTTAGAAAGGCTACCGAAGAGTAGCCAAGGATTCCTTTAGCTGTCACGTGACGCTCTCCTAGCACATTATAGGGGTCCCTCATGAGTATACTGTTATTTTTCCCTAGACTGGTTTAATAACAAGTCAGAACTAATCACAGTGTGATCAGAATCAAGATAAAGAACTCTTATTTAAAGCAGAAATAAAAGCAAAAGCCTGTGATCAGATGGGATTCATCCACATCCATACAGCATGTTAATACCAGGGAAAATGGTGTTTAAAAGTCAGGATATCTTAGGCTCTGCTGCATCATTTAGTACCCTTTAAAAAAAAAAAAGATATTTATAGTGCAATGTTAAATCACTGTAGTGCTGCTTTAACTACTCAACATCAAGACCTCAAATCCACATTCAGTTCCAGCCTTTATTTCACCACCAAGTTCACTGTCCAAGCTCTCTCTCTCTCTCTGCTTGATCTCTACAGTGTCTTAGAAAATACTTTAAAAAACAACCACTTGGTTCAATTTTCCAGCTGGAAAGAATTACCCAAAACTACTGTGTCACCCCCTGTGTTCTACTGGTAAAGAGTACTAGAAAAAAAGCTACCTGTGGTGCATAATATCTATCTTTAGTTCAATCCCCCCCCCCCACAGGTGTCGTCACTGTAACCACAGAGCCGCTATATAATCCTATTTCATTTTAACGGGCCGAATCGAATGTACAGGACGTCTAAATTCACACATGCAGAGGAACCTAAAATACACACACACACACACATACACACTTGAATCTTCAGTTCTCATTTCGGTGTTTTTAGCCCATTTTATAAATACTTAGTGATCAAGCAGATGTTCTATTAAGGTAATTAGTGACCTCACAGTGGTTCAGTAAATATACAAGCTTCCTGTTTTTATAAATAACGAATGAGTTCAAATCATCCGTACTAGTTCATTTTGTTCTTTCCTGCATAGAGGGTTGTTTTTCTTCTTTTTTTTTTTTCTTTTTTTTTTTTAATGTTCATTCAGTAATTTCTGACACTGCTTTGTGACTCTTGTGCGGGCTGTTATAAACAGTTCTAATGTGCTGGATACACTGAAATGCTTGTATACATCACTGGAAGCACCATGTACACACTGATGTTTGGATGAAGCCAGAGTTTATTTATATTCAGTCAGGCCAGCAAGCAGCCGTAACAACAAGCTGTTAAACACATTGAAATATGACTGTTTATGCAGGCTGTGCACAGCTAATGATGTGCTGTTGTGAGGCGCTGCTTCATATCTGGCTTCATCAGAGGGGTCATCGTATCATCACACCGTTATACAACCGATGATCACAATCTCAAATCATGTCGCTGTGCTTTAAAGTATGTCATGTGAGCCACTTTAAGTCTAGATTTGTGAATATCAACAATCTTTCCAAAACAAAAAGGGGGACAGCTCAAGAAGTAAATCCTGGATACACTTCATTAGAAGTGTGTGTACTGTAGGGCTGTATAGCAGCTTTGTTACCACAGTGACAGTAACCATGGGTGATAGGAACAGAAATATGGACACATCCTCTGCTCCATAACTCACACTGTCAGTCAAATATTTACTGTCAGAGCAGCGGCACTGCATTGCTCCCTTGATGATCTCATTTATGCTATAGGTTCAGAGCTATGGGTGTGTGTGCATGTGTGTGTGCATGTATGTGTGCTGTATGTGGTCTGCCAGAAAAAGACATGACCCGTGTTGGAAGGCTGCCGCCTGAGAGGCCAGAACCACACCACTTAACCTCTGCATTACTCACACACACACGCACACACTCTTCGCCACATCCATTCGTAAAATCCCCCAACATATGGATGCTATAAATTCAAACAGACTACGCTATAAATTCTTGCGCAACATATTTCAGTTTTTCAGTAGAATAGTTCTGACTCCTCTGGGTTTGACGCTGGTTTTTATAAGAAGTGAAGACCATAATTCTTCCCAAAATGACAGCTGGCATGTTAAATTGGCCATGATATTGGCGAGCAGTATACTCTGACACCAGGGCTTCAAACGGCTCTGTTATATATTTTGTGATAAGAAGTGAGAAACCTGAGGTGATGCTAGCACTTTGTAGCATTAAAAAGACATAAAATGGATGAGAAAAGGTTCAAAATTCAAAACAATTCACCTGGCAAACGTTTCTGAGGCAGGACTTTTACACAGACTTATTTTAAGGCTCAGCTTCCCCAAATTATGTGGTCTTTCAGCAACTGCTAATAAAAAAAGATGGCAAAACAATGTGTGTCACTGCGCGTTGGGTAGGAAGTGAGTGAGTGAGTGCTGGGAAGTCGGGGAGTATTGCATGTCACCTAATACAAACATTCTTTAAGTAGGTCAAGTAGAGAAGTGATTCCCAGCGTTTTCCATAAACCTACTGATGTAATGCTGACCTACAAAACAGCAGCAGCTGCTAGGCTCAGGGGTCTGGACCCCATCTTATCCCCTCATTCCTCCTTCTGCTCCTCCTCCTCTTTGTCCTTTCCTTTCCTTTCCTTTCCATTTCATTTCCTTTCCCTTCTCTTCTATGCAGTTTAAACTCACCCACATCATTACATCACTCTTTGTCAATATCTCTGTCAACATAGTATTACCTTTTAATCCTAACCTAACGGACAGGTTTGAGTAAGCTAACCTTAATCCGTTACCATAACCGCAGCCGGTTACTTGTCTAAACATCCAGGTTACGTACATAGTTTCCTTGCAAACAAACAAAGATTTGACTTGATGACTTCAGTGTCTCGTTCGACTCAGCCGACTGTGTTGAATGAAGTCATTACGGTAGCAGAAACAGTGTTTGGAAAATCTTGATTTTTACGTTTATATAAGTGGACCACAATGCTTACATCTTGGGTTTCCTTGCAGTGGCTTGGAGAGGAAAGGTCCCATCTCTTCATTTGATCAATAGCCTGAGTCACAGATGGCCAGGTGACAATAACAGTGGCAGCTGCAGCAGGCAACAGGTAAGGAACTCTGCATTCTCTCTCTCTGCGTTTACTGATTTACTCTGTAGAACAAGGTGAACACATAACATTAATATATTATATATCACCTTATAAAGTCTTTATGGCAAATCAATACATCCAGCAGACACAAAGCAACATTAGAAAACTGCTACAATGAGGGTTTCAGGCCAGAACACCAAAACATCTAATCTAACTATAAAAGAAGGAGCTCCTGTGTGTGTGTGTTTGTGTGTGTGTACATGTGTGTGTCTGTCTGTCTGTCTGTCTGTCTGTCTGTAGGTCTGTCAGTGTGTGTTTGTGTCTGTCTGTCTGTCTGTGTGTCTATAGGTCTGTCAGTGTGTGTGTGTGTGTGTGTGTGTGTGTGTGTGTGTCTGTCTGTCTGTGTGTCTATAGGTCTGTCAGTGTGTGTGTGTGTGTGTGTCTGTCTGTCTGTCTGTCTGTAGGTCTGTCAGTGTGTGTTTGTGTCTGTCTGTCTGTGTGTCTATAGGTCTGTCAGTGTGTGTGTGTGTGTGTGTGTTTTTTTGTCTGTCTGTCAGTCTGTCTATAGGTCTGTCGGTATGTGTGTGTGTGTGTGTGTGTGTGTGTGTTTGTCTGTCTGTAGGTTCGTCAATGTGTGTGTATGTGTCTGTCAGTCTGTGTGTGTGTTTGTTCTGTGTGTGCGTGTGTGTGTGTCTGTGTGTGTGTGTGTTGGCAGGTGTTGTGAATATGATCTCAAAGTAATTGGTAATTAATGAAAATGATTACATTTTAACAATGCCTTTAACCAGCACAGCTTTTCTAGTCTTAACTGCAGCCCTGGAAACTCACAGACCAATTGCATGCATTGTAAATCAAATCACATGATGCCACTCAGCCAATCGAATCTGCGCTCTCCAGTAGGCATTGTTACTGGACCCGAAAGTGTTTTACCATCATGTAATTAGTGTTTTGCTAAACCCTGTCTCCTAGAAATGAAGTTGATTTAATATTAATTTGTTTCTCCAGCTGTGTTTTGAGGGGAAACTGTATCTCTACTTGAATTAGGTTCGGTGACAACATTTTTCCAGTGAAGAACAGTTTTATATCACACACACAAGATGGTGGGTGTACAAAGCGCAGGACTTTGACATTGGAGATTCACAGCCTGAGTCTCATATGTGGTTATAGGCTCATGGAACAAAATACTAAGGTGAAGGTTAGGGAAATATTTCTGTTTCAAAGTTCACAACTGGTATTTCCCTAATATTAACTAAACACTGTGACAGCCCAAAGATAAACACACAAATGTAAATCATGCTCTATATCCAAATATTGTAGGAAAACAAATTAAATACGTAATCAACAACTAGACAGATGGGTTAATTAACAATATTTGCTCTGTCTGTGGTGATAAAAAATGTAATCAGGGTGACATTATGTTGCTATAAACCATATTTGCTGAAGTATAGTTGCACAAAATAAAAGTCATTTCTAGGAGACAGGATTAGTTTAGTTATATGCTTGTAGTTACTATCATTGTCTGAGCAGCACATCTAGCAGGATACAAATGAAAGGAGAGTTGGATGGATGCCAGACTTTTTCAAGATATAGAATTTTGAACTTGAGGCATCACATGATTTGATTTAATCAGAAAATAAACCCCTTACCTCAGCTGACTTTGTTCTCCTGTGTTCCAAATTCAATTTTTTATTTAATGTGTGCAAGTTTTCTCCGGTTTCTCCGTTTGGAGTCCACATGACCGACTAAAGGCCACGTGGTTGTGACGTCAGCTTTTTCATATATATCTTTACCTGCTAAAATATGAACACGCTTTTCTGACCTGATATGACTTTTTTGGAAACCAACAGTTCACTTGTAACCTGACCGGCAGCTAATCTGTGTCTGAAAGGATTCATTTGGCTCAAACACTGTAGCGACCCTGAAAAAATGTGTTGATATAGAGTTCATTTCCTCTAAAAGGAAATTATTCTAAATGTTGATAAATCTTCTTTATGAATAAGGGGGGGGGGGGGGGGGGGGTAATCATCTAAAAGGCTGTATATTTACTATAAGAAGATCAGTATGGAGTGTGTGGCGTTCTGCCATTGACAATCCAGTCTATTGTATGTGAATTGTTCTGAATGTTCAGGCCTCGGTCTTGTGTTTCTTCTCCTGACAGCAGGACTGATTAGTGAGGCTTAGCAGACAAGGTTGGTAACCAAAACAGAGGGGAGGTGGAAACACACAACACAACACAGCACACTCACACACTAATCACCGCGTACAAGCATCACGCCCACATCTGGAGACATCTTTCCATGTATGTGAGTGTGAAGAGTTTAGTCAGAGAAGATGACAGAAAAGGTGTGTGTGTGTCTGCGTATGTGTCTGTGTTATGATGTTTGCTGAGGTTGCTGGTTTGACTCTTCAGTGGATGAAAGTACCTAACTTTTTTCTGTCAAACAACATTAGTTAAAAATGCAAATCTCCATTGTGTGTGTGTGTGTGTGTTTGTGTGTGTGGGTGTGCATGCTCTGCTTGTAGATAATGTAGCTACCCACCCCTCCAGAGGGACCTCGCCCTCCTGTTCAGTCATTTTAATGACAAACACATTCTCTTCCTCTGGACACTCTCTGTTTGTAATACACACACACACACACACACACACACACACATATTCACACTCTTTCACGTGCGCACACACTCCTTATGTTTGCCATGCATTTGACAGTGACGCACAGCATTGTTTTATTTGGCTAAAATGAGACTCAGATGTGTTGAGTAAGTCTGATAAACAACCTGCAGCGAGCCAGCCGCTTCATCAGGCGGCTTTACACATAATCAGCGGAAAAGCCTGCAGAGCTGACCTCTTGCTTCATAACGAAGCGTGAATTTTTATTAAAAGATTTCATCCCCAGATTCCAGTTAAGAATTTAGTGTCTTACTGTGAGACTTGAGATTACATATTGCTAGTTTGTGCTCTAATGGGACCTGCCAGAAACAGGCCTGCAACATATTTTGGGTCCTTACTCGTAGTTCAAGAAACATGGGAGGGGAACAAAAGCGGCCAAAGAGCATTTGAATCCGTCCCGGCAAAGTCGGACCAACAACTGATTCTCATAATATAAAACTGATGTAGCTCTGCATTCTTCATCTCCACCCTGATTTTAGTGAATTTGACTCATCACATGTAATTTTCTTTGGAAGCTGTAAGAAAAAACCTCCACAGAGAGACCTCCAGACCTCTAAAGGGGAAAAAAGGCTCAGCTTTAATTAGTGTTGAGTGCTTTTACAACTGGACTGTAAAAACTATAAATTAACTGTGTTGATGTAATCAAAAATACTGTTGGTTGGTCTTCATTCCCAGCTCATGTGGCTCACTCTGCTCTCTCCATATTTTTCCTGTCAGAAGAGAGCACACACACAGCGAGTCCCACAGTGGACGTTCATTCAGCTGAAGACAAAGTGAGATGTCAAAACACCAAACCAAAACATGCTTAGTCCTTTCTATTTAAGCAAGAAAAGACACAACACGGACTTGCTTTGCAGTGAAACCTGCACTGCATCTTAGGGCTGTTAGAGTAATATTTATAGACATTAAACTTTTGGCAACAACAACAAGCTTCTGGCACGTCCTCTCTGCTTGAGCAACAGCGGACTGGATGTTAACGTTACATTATGCGCAAGACATTTACAGCCGAACAGTATTTCAAACCACAAGTCAAAGCATCGAACTGCGCTGACTTTCATCACAATCTTACATTTTGTTTTAGGGTCGGTCACATCATCTTCACTTTACTTCACTTTTATTTAACAACCACGCGACAAGTTAGTGGAATTTATGTTTGGTACAGCATGGAGGAAAAAAAACACCCAGTATACAGTACCAATAGCACAACATAAAGGTAAGCATATTACACAATAAATAAAAATACTGAAAATATCCATTTTTTTCCATCTAAAATTGAAATGAAAGTTAACAATAGCTGGAGCTTTGACACAGTCACATATGGCAATAGACTCAAATAATTAAAGGTACCCTATGAATGTTTTTTTAAAGCATGTTTACATTGGCTGGTAGTCTTTCACTGGTGGATTCTTGACTGTCTTGGTATGTTACTGTCTGTCACCAACTGTCAATTGTAGGTGGGAGATTGCAGAATGCATTCCCATGAAATTTGGTACAGACAGCACCAGTACAGTCGATGGTCTCCAGAGGATGAACCATGTAGATGTTGGTGATCCCTTGATTTTTCCTCAGGTGGCACCATGAGGTTGATATTTGTGGTTCAGAGTCAAATATCTTAACAAATACTCCCCTGAAGTGGCGGCGGTTTCAGTTCAAAATCCTAAATCAGCCCCAATACTTGGGTTCACGATCAAATACCTGGAAAACTAACCCCATGACATTTCCATTGGCTTCAGCTATATTTTACTCTCCAGGGCTAATTAGCAAATCCTACCATGCTAACAAGATAAACTGAAGATGGTGTAAAATTCCCAGCTAAACATCAGCACGTGCTGACAGTGAGGACGCTTATCTGCTGACATTAGCATTTAGCTCAAAGCACCACTGTTTCTTGCAGACTGTAGCGTGGCTTCAGACTCAAACCACAATATTTCCTTAACCTCAACAAAGCCATTTTTGTGCATAAATCGGACCAAGTGAGAACCATAGCAGCATCAGATGAGAAAACAGTCATGTGAATATTTTTTGTAATGGTTTGGAAATGGATGACTTATGAATTGTTGGAACAGAAAAGGGAGGCAAAACGACTTCCTTTTCTATTTAGTTTGGAGGATTTGTACTGTATTACCTGTGTCATTTTGCATCACATTCAGTGTTCATGCATGCATGAATGTATGCATTACACAACATCCCTCTATACATCCTGCTTCACCTGTTTGTCTTCTTCTGCTCCATACAGAAAAGCTAGCGAAGACTGTATATAGTACCTTTGATGTTATATGTCTAAAATAACCCTGACAAACAGCAACGGGTACATCTTTTACATCAGCTGTCATAGCTGAAACATCTTGCTATACCGGATAACTGCTCATAGGACCATGAAGTATCTGGCACTCCAGCAGACAGAGTTTTACTTTCAATTGAGAACGGCTAGGAGCATTCAAAAGCTCCAAAATCTCAAGAATTGAACTAGCAGCTATGGTATTGATAAATGACTCCATCCACCCCCCCACAGGTTATTGCAGTCAGGTTTTGAGCATGCCGCTTGTTCCCTTTAACAACTGCTTATTAGTTCCTCCTCATATACTCACACACACACACACTCACAGACACTCTAAAGTTGACCCGGAGGGGAGGAAATTGAATTAGCAGGGTGTAATGCAGCTCCTTGTGTGTGTAATCAGAGCAGGCTCAGAATACAGGGCCATTGTAAGTCACTGTGGTCGGAGCCCGAGGAGCCAGCGACCGCTGGGGGAAGCTGTCCTTATCACTAGATATGATTACAGCTGGGGGAATGTGTGTGTGTATGTGTGTGTGTATGTGTGGGTGGTGGTGAGATTTGTGTGGGAGTCATGGCTGACTGACTGCGCGGGGGGAATGTGCATCTACACGCTCGTGATGGCGCACCAGTTAGTATGACATTAACTTTTAATGAAAAAGCTCTTGAACTCAGGAGCTATGGTGCAGGTTGTACGTTTTTGCATTTGATGTTGCACTTAGGAAAAATAACACAGACACTTGTAACCTTTATCGCCAGCAACCCTTTAGAATTTGGGGATTTTATTAATCCTGTGGTACCAACAAAAAAAAAAAAAAAAGAAGTTTGTTCTTACAGTCGTTTCCACTGTCATTGTTGAGTGCAGACTGCAGGCTGTGTTTTCCACGGTGGATGTCATTGTTTTTCACTGTCTGTTAATTATTTTTGTGCTGGTATTTTGCCTCCTCCTGATATAGTGTTTCCTGCTATTGTCTTTTCTACCAGGCTGGCTGCCTCTGGACTCCAGCCAGCCGGTCCCTCCTACCTTAAAATACACACATACATACACACACACACACACACACACACACACACACACACACACTACAACACACACTGCTACAACACCCACACACATCCATGATCATGAACACACATTCACTCCGGTCTCGCTCTGCTCTCCCTTCCTCCCTTTTGGCACTTGAGAGAAAACACAAGAAGTCAGTGATACGGCAAACTAACTCTGTGTGTGTGTGTGTGTGTGTGTGTGTGTGTGTGTGTGTGTGTGTATGTGTGTGTGTATGTGTGAGGGAGGGAGAGAGTCCACCAGTCAGCTCAGAGGGGTTAATCTCTCTCTCTCTCTCTCTCTCACTCTCTCTCTCTCTCTCTACCTCGATTTCTCCCTCCCTCCCTCTGTTGCCTTTTGTTGCGGCCCCTCACTTTCTCAACACTTGGACAGAGGGAACTGATACTGTGCCTGCATGTGTGTTATGTGTGTGTATGTGTATATGTGTGTGTGTGTGTGTGTAGTTTTGGGTGTCCTCTTCGCCGCTCTCGATCTCTCTCTGGACTGAACTGTACGAGAACATGAGTGACGGGACTTTCTGACAACACTCCTCATGCTGAATGTTCACACAACAGACTGGTAAGTCGTCACTCTGATGTGCAATTTCATGTTGAGTGTGTTTGGGTTGCAGAGGGATTAGTGTGTGTGAATGTCATTTTGAGTGTGTGTGTGTGTGTGTGAGGAGGGGAAATACTGTCTGGAATGCAACAGGTCATTTGTTTGAGCTCAAATGACACGTTTTCAAGATGTGGAGAAACGTTGCAAAAGACACTTCTCCTATCTTCCTCCTGTCTTCCTCTCCTTACTCCACTCTCTCTCTCTGTCTCTCTCTCTCTCTGTCTCTCTCTCTCCATTTCTCTCTCTGCCCGGCCCAAGTTACTCAAGTTACCGGCTTCCTCCTGTTGTTATGAGCCCCGTGGTTTCTCTGCAGCACTCCGAGGGCGCTCCCACGCTCTCCCAAAGAGAAATAAAGGAAGGAAAACAGCGATAACCATTTCAGAGCCACAAAAGAAGTGGGAGAAGCATGCTCGGTTCTGCCCCACGTCTTCTTCTTCTAGACAACTAGATGCATGCTTTTGTCCCTTTAACACAGAGCAACTTAGAAAAAAGAAGAAAAAGAAAAAAAAAACGCCTCTGCCTTTTTTGCATGTCTGGTTGGCTACTTTTTTTTTTGTTTTGTTTTGTTGTTGTTCTCTGGACAAAAGTTTTCTCTTTTCTTTGGAGGTGGTGGGGTGGCTGAGGTGGTGAGAAAATTGGAAACAGAGCCACCCACAGTGGAAGTGAGTCAGCCCAGCATTTAGTGGTGTGTTGACTTTGGAAATGGCCGGGATTCGGGGGTGTGTGTTGGGGTGGGGAGGGGGAATTGGGGGGAGTGTGGGGGGGGCAGTGTGTGCAGATGAAATTGTCAGAAGAAGGAAAAAACAGAAAGTGTCAATTTGTTCATATTTGCTGCTGAGTGTGCTTCAATCTCTGCAAAGTGTTTTTTTTTTAATGTGGTGGTGACTTGAGTTGAGGAGGAGAGAAAAGGAGAGGAAAGGAGAGGAGAGGAAAGGAAAGGAGAGGAGGGGAAAGGAGAGGAGAGGAAAGGAGAGGAGAGGTAGAAGCCAGAGGCTGTTTATAAAGGGAGGGAGCGGCTTGTGTCCATCTGGGACAATCCCAAGTGCTGAAAGCTTCCCCACCCTGATCCCAAACATCTCTTTTCCCCCCCTCTCTTCTCTCCCTCTGACTCTCTTGTTGTCTCTCCCTTGCTCCTTTACAATAAGGTGCAAGTGATTCAAAATCTGATTGCAGCCTGCAAAACGAATCCAACTTGTTGCTCTCGCTGCTTGTTTCATTTACTTTCTACGTCTTTCATTTCTTTCTCTCTTTTTTTTTGTTACTCTTTTCCTGACAACCTCTGTCATTTTCTGGCTCTCTCCTCTTCTCCCCTTGCCTGCAGCTGATCTGTATTTGCCAACATGCTACATGCAGTTGCTCCTAACAACATGAAAAACACAGCTCAAGAGTTTGGGGCCACTTGACAGTGATTTACGGACGGCCCGACACCTTCTCTATTCCCTCTTTTCATCCATGTTTGCTTCTCATAATCCTACTGGAGGTGCTGATGATGTCAGTAAATGGGAGACTAAATTTCCGGAGCGATTTGTCTTTCGGCTTGCATGCGCTGCTACACAAAGCGTTCTTTGATGTTTTACAAGCTTGGATATAGGCTACTGTATGCATGTTACAGCTTTGTTTCTTTGCTGTGTAATGATTAATATTAACTTGTAATACCCAGCAGCCAAATGCTACTGTATTCTCCCAGACAGCTGAAGGCAGAGATCACATTTAAATAAACTAATCTTTAACTAGATCTATACATCACCATAAATACTCTGCAGGCTTGCACGGAGACATTTTACACATGTTCTCCTCATCAACATCCTCCTTTGATCATGATTTACTGATTTCTTTGTATTAATTCTACCAGACAGACCCTAAAAAAAAAAAAAAAAAAACCCATTGGACACACACACACACATCCTTATCTGCCTCCTCAGTCCTTTTCCCTTTGTCTAAGCCTGCTTTGACCACCCTCCTTCTCCTCTTCCTCCTCCTCTTCCTCTTCCCTCCCTCCCTCTGCGCTGCCTGTGTATCCAGCGATAAGGGGACAGCGACGGTAGCACTTCCCCTTCGCCACAGGAAGCAGGAAGTGTTGATTTCCACCGCAGCCTCTCCGGGCAAACTTTGCTCTCAATCTGCTGGGATCCTCATCACTCGCACACACGTGCACGCACACGCTCGAATGCACGTGGCACACACACATACACACACACACACACACACACACACACACACACACACACACACACATACACACAGACAGGATAAAGACATAGAAATGCATGTGTTCTCTCTCTCTCTCTCTCTGTGTGTTTGTGTGTGTGTGTGTGTGTGTCACCTGTCTGCATACAATGACTCCACTATATCTTTATTTTACCTCTGCCTGATGGTTTTCATGGGAAACCACCTGGGAACCAGCAAACTCTGCCCCTCTTTGACCTCAGGGGTTGGCTCACAGGTCAGAGGATGATTGGCTAATTATTCCTCTAATCACAGCAAATGTTTGGTTATCTCCCTCTTTGGCCACGCGGGCCGGGGGTGGCGCTGTTGAGCTTAAAAAAACACAAACAACCATTCATCAACTAATGGATTCCAGTTATACTGCAGAGTGGGAGGGCTGGGTGTGTGTGTGTGTGTGTGTGTGTGTGTGTGTGTGTGTGTGTGTGTGAGAGAGAGAGAGAGAGAGAGAGAGAGAGAGAGAGAGAGAGAGAGAGAGAGAGAGGCTGACATGAAGAGAAAGTGGGGGAGGACAAAGAGAAGGGCGTCTGAGGGCACGAAAAGATACCTGATGAATTTTTTCCAAAGAGAGAGAGACTTCTGTTTGTTGTCAAGTTAAGACTTTTATAATTGTCACGGTGGTTTCCATGATTGTGGCTTTCAGGTTCACACTGCCAAAGAAGTGACATAAGCTTTACTTCTCTTTGGAATTTGTTTGTAACAGCGTTTGCAGTATCCTGAAACAAGGCACAAAAAAAAAAACGGTTGAACACTCGAGTAGTATTGAGAAAATGACTTTTGATTCAGGCCGACAAATTATTTCCAACTCAGATTTTTTTCACTCGGTCAAAAATAGAGTCCAAGAATATTATTTTGCAGCACGTTAATGCTCGTAAAACAAGTGGGGTTTCGGTGAATGTGTCTAAAAGTTAAAAAAAGACACTATATATCATTTTTCTCGACACTTCTCTTTTGTTTCTTTCTTTGAGGTTTGCGGCATCTATGCATTTCTAAAAAAGAAATACAAGGAAATAAAACCACTCAAAAAATAGGTCAAAATAATGCGTGCAGTCCTGTATCACTGACCAGATATGCAATACATTTATAGTTCATGTATACCACAAACTATAAATGTACAGTAAGTTAAATGTATTTATATCAGAGTGTGATGTGATGGTCTCTCACTTCTCAAATGGTAATTTGTACTTTGTACTGATATAGGCTTAGGCTAGTTACTATATAAAAGTGTGCCTGGGTATATTTATAATACAGTCTTATTATAAACTTGGCACTTGTGAACATTTTTTTATTTTTTTAATGATGTTGGGAGATCATATGACAGCTAATCAAGCTCATGATGGACAGGTGTTGGCATGGCAACTTAAGCAACAAAAGGCCAAGAAGTTGGATCATTTTTAGTGGTTTAAAATGTAATCACATACCAATATTCTACCATTATTTCAACAAGTCTTGAATTATTTCAGGGGATTATTATTTAGTATTTCAGATATTTGTTTCTATTATTTCAGAGAATTTCATTTGTTCTCATTAAAACTGCATTTTGTTTAACCACAAATCTTTTATTTCAATGTACACTGTAAAGGTTTCTCCTAGTGTGTATTTAATCTAATTGTAATGGCTTAATATCCCAAATGAGTAAATATTTCCTTATTATTATTATAAAGAGATTAAGAAGAGAACATAGAGGATATGGGTGGAGAAGGGTTGGAAGTATTTTGAATTGGAGCAGACAAAACAATTAAGAGAAAAAAGGAAGGAGAGAAAATATAAAAAGTGACACCTATTAAGTATGATGGAGGAGTTATAGCAAAGAGGCCGATGCAAAATTGAGAAAGAATGAAAAGATTTGGGGGCGATTAGGAAACGTTAGAGATGTAAGTTAAACTATGAGCGGGTCAGAGGTCAAGAGGGGTGAGGAGGTCACTGTGGGCCCAGCAGCTCTACTTAGAACAGGATATCCTGCGAGGAAAACCCATCTGTCTCTCTCTTTCTCTCTCTCATTCTGCCTCTTAAATTCTCACCGAGGGCGCTGCGGAGAAGAGAGGTGTAACCTTTCACTGAAAACACCAGAGAAAACACAAAGTTCCCAGCTGAGAAGCTTTCATCAATCATCGGTGACAGAGACAGATAGCAGATATGCACGCCCGATGTGTCTTTTATCCGACAGAGCGAGCGTGTGAAGTGTTTTATAGTGTGTGATGATAGCTGTGCAGTGTTTCCATCCTGCCCTGTGCTGCTGTTTGTTGCTGTTTTAATGCGCTCGCTGCAATGGCTTTACCAGCCAAGATAAATTTCCCTGCTGGGACAATAAAGTTGTTCTTACTGTAATCTTATCTTAGTCAGACAGACAGTGTGTGTAAATTATGAAATGTTCCCCCTACTATTTGAATTATACTCAAGCTTAAGGTTAATATCAGCATGATGGACCCTGGAATAACAATGTCATCCAGCTGTGGGTTTCAAAACGATTGAAAAAAAAAAAAGAAGAAAGTATCCTTTGTGTGAGATATTAAACACTACAATAAGAATAATACAGATATGGCATCAAATACTGTTCACATACTGTTCAGGTTTGGATGATAGAATTGCCCAAACTTGTTTCCTTCACTACTGCTGAAGTGTCTTTGGGCAAGCCAGCTCCTTCCTGACCCCTGACCCTTACTGCAGAGGAGAAACACACACACACACACACACACACACACACACACACACACACACACACACACACACACACACACACACACACACGCAGGCGCATACAAAAAGACAATCTGCTGTACAGCTTGTTTATGTGTAGGAGAACAAATAGAGCAGATAGAGCTTTGCGTCAAACTGAAGCATTTCCTTTACCTTTCCCCTTAATTGTGAGGCTCTTCTAAGAAAACTGTGCTGTGATCTGTCAAGTATAAAAAAAAAAAAAAAAAATGAAAACAAATAGAAAATGAACACCAGAAACATAAGACACATCATGATTTGAATAAGCTTGTGTTGCCACCGTTGGCCCAAACATACAGTAGAAGAATAATTCAGGCTTATTAACAAGCTTTAGGGTCTAATTTCATAGTTTTGGTCATCATTCTTATTCTCCATAAGAACTTAACAACTCATCTGGTGGCCTAGGAACACGTTTCTTTCCCCTTCAGAGTTTGTTGTGGTGACTTTGACGCATTCACAGATCTCTACGATTACTCTAGCGAGCACGTTGTTATTGTAACCAAAAGAAATGATAGCACAAAACCAAGCACATAAGGCCAAAGTTATAATAAATCAGAAGGATCTCCTCTAGCAGACGCACAGAGGAACACATTCACTCCCACACGCTTTGTATATTTTACAAAGACTGCAATTACATTTGTTTGAAAATCTCCAACCTTGCAGGATGACAGGTTACTAAAACTGTCCAGTAAACACACTAGCTTGTGAGTCAATGTGACTTTTTGTTTAGAAGTAGCTGCTTCACTTGTAATCGGGTATTTTTAAGCAAAACAAACCCCCGAACAAATTTGCCACCACGGTTCGTACCGAAGCAAAATATATGTAGGTGTGCCTGCGTCTTAAAAAAAAAAAAAAAAAAAAAAAATAGTGAAAAAGATGCAGGGGGAATTTAGGCTGAGCATGTTACCAATTATTTCATTTCCTCTTAAATTAGCTTCTTTTAAACACGAGAGAGAAGAAAAAGTGCTTTTTAAATACCAGCTTTGCTTCGGTTTTTTTTCACCATTTTAACAACATTCTCGAGACCTTTCTCATCGGCTCGACGCGTCCGACTAAATATCAACCCGCTTAATGTTTTTCTTCCTTTTTAGAACCCTTTTTTTTATGTTTTTCCCCCCTTGTGCAACAATTAAGCCAAAAATATTCACAACTCTCTTCATACACTCATATACTCAGTCTCATATTCTCACATTCAAGTGGGTGATATTTTCCGTATGGGAACATTAACTTCTTTTTCCCTACCGATGGTTTATAGTGACACAAGTGATAGACAGAGAGAAACAGAGAAAAAGAGAGAAAGAGAGAGAGAGAGAGAGAGAAAGAATGAGCAAGGGATTGAAAGCGAGAGATGGAGAATGAGTGTAGAGCTATTTTTGGCCTGTCTGGGTGTTTCCTACACACACACACACGCATCTTAGCTTGTTGTTGTTCAGAATGGTGGGTGTTAAAAGGCTGAGTTTTGATTTGATTTGATTTGACTGTGCATTGTGAGGGCTTGTATGTATGCATGTGTGTGTGTGTGTGTGTGTGTGTTTGTGTCTGTGTGTGTGTGTGCGCGCACGTCGTCGATATCCCTGGGATTTTCCTGTGGTTGCTATGGTTTCTTGCCGTGTTTTGAACAACTCGCCATAACTCCAAACATCCTTTGACCTCAGTTCACTTTCAATTTAACCAGATCAAACGTCCAGAAGAGGCTGTAACTCATCCGGAAATGACCATCTTCCTATCCTGAGACTCTCAATCATTTCAATTTAAGACCTCCGTGTTTGCTGCAGTGTTTCTGTACTTATAGGAAGATTCCCCGAGATCTCCTCACAATCAAATACTGTCAACACTGTTTTCTGCCAGTGGAGGGGGGTGTGTGTGGGGGGGGGGGGGGGGTGTGGGGGGGACTTCCTTTTTTAAACCTATTCAGTTTCATTTCTGTTATTTACTCTATGCAGAATATTGGAATTTGTAATATTGCTTGTGAAATTGAATTGAACAATCAGTTGTTCTACTTGCCACTGAATAAAAGTCTCATAGCTTCCTGGTTAGTGATGAGTGCACATATGACACCGTTGCTCTGTTGTGGAAAGCGTCTGTCAGCAGTCCATTGTGTTCCTGTGGACTACACATGTCACCAGTACGCTCTCTCTCTCTCTCTCACACACACACACACACACACACACACATACACTCATATATACACACCATGGAAACATTTCAAACATACTAGTGTTTCTTGTGTGCTTTCTGTTGGGGAATGTATGACCGTGTCTTACTTGTGTTTCCATGTATTGTCTGTGCTGATATACGAGTGGGATGTATGTATTTATTTGACGTAAGCCACTTTCATGACAGATGTTGGGTCAGAGCTTCAATTTAAAATGCTAAAACTGATCAAAACCTGATCAAGATTTAAAAAAAAAAAAAAAAAAAAAAAAGACCTAACAACACACTTGGAACTGGAAAAACTAAATATTGTAAAATAAAATATTATATCTTTTCAAGTTTTCATGCTGGCTAATAAACAACCTTTTCTTTTTATTTCTAGGCGGATTATTTTATCAGAATTATGTTTTGTAAATTTCCCCAACGTGGGACTGATCAAGTAGCGTCTTATCTTAAATATGCCATTTAAATGTAGATCAAAGCCGTCATGATCAATGTCTTTGTGTTAAACAATGGATAATATGACTACTTTTATGTGGAGGGGACCGCTCAATGTGACAAAGCCACAGAAAAGTAACAACTGACTGTGCAGTTCCCGTCTATGAGGTGTTTTAACGCCTTGACGCTGACTGTTATGGCTGTTAAAAGTAGATTTCAGTTATGGCAATCTCTAGCCCAGACATTACCAAACCAAATATAATTTATACATTCATAATAATTTTTTTTTAAAGTTTGACATTAAAACACATGCTGAAAAATTCAAATTCTGCTCTTAGCTTTGTAGGTCAGTACTGTAACTTTCTTTAAAGTGAGTTGAGTGTGTGGAG